>NW_026459057.1:0-63588 GCF_021730395.1 Mercenaria mercenaria
TCCTTGTAAAAAAGGAGATTTAAATACCGAAAAATGGTGGTAAAAAAACTCTGTATTCTCGGTTAAAGAACTATCACAGCCTAGTGTTCTTCAAAATTGCAATATTGGAGTTTGACTTATTTCGCAATGTTTGCAAAATCATATGAATTTCATTTCATTATGCGACTCACTTCATATGAGGATCATGTGTGGCGAAATTACGTACGTATTTATCATTAGATTAATTTTCGTGCAATTCATGTGTGTATGTGACAAGGGCGGGGATTGGAAGTTGAATATGTGGTGTCCAACAAAGTCTACGCTACACTCCCGCCTCCCACTCCCCAGTTTTTTTATGGATACCTTATTGTTTGACAGGACCAACTATTTCAAATTGATAATTAATATTCAGATTAGTGAATTAACATTGAAATACGCATAATAAAATGCCATTTTTCATTACTTATCACCAAAACTGACCCCTGTACCAGAAGGTTTTATGAAGTCGAACATTTCCTAATTACTCAAGATATTTAATTGAAGCTTGTTGCATTTACTAAAAGCGACAATGTATATTCGAGTGACAAGATACGTTACTCCGCATGCAGTGCTTTCGCCAGAATTATACCCTTATTAACTTAGAAATTTTGATTAAATTACTTTGTATAAAAGTTCAATATCTCCTTCGTTACTTTAGTTATCTAACTGAAACTTGCTGTAAGTGCGCATAGTGCCACTGTACATAAGTACCACAAGATGTGTAACTCTTTCCGAAGAAGAAGAGATTAACCCCTTTCAACTGAGAAATTATGGTGGAAGTTTTCAAAAGAAACTGAAACTGTTTTATTTGATTAAACGCCTATTTTTACGGAAAACATATTCAATGGCGTTTTACAAATACATAAAAATACGACAAAAAAATAAGATATTTAATGACATATAACATAAATGAGCATAAATATCATTGTGAATAAACTATTTAGTAAAATTTAAAAAAAAAAAGATCAGACATCAGATAAGATTAATAAAATATTAGAACATTAAGATACGGTAAGACAGCTGTTTGTTATCAAGTAAGAATTCGAATGTATTTACACAATAAAATCATCCAGTTCACGTTACTTCAATCTCTTAAAAAAATAAAAAAAAGAGCACAATACTATGTGTTTAACCATTGCAGGTAATTTTGTATTGCCAATATAAACAAATTTTAATAGATATAAAGTAAATTAATATTTCATTTATTTTTCTAACATATGTATCTAGATTGTGTTGGCGATGAAATATATATTAAGTTGTTGTTTTTTTTTGTTTTTTTTTTTTTTTTTTTTTTTTTTTTTCACTTCAAGCTAAAACGGATACAATTATTATCTCATTTAATTGTGATCAAAAGTATGTTATACATTCCGCTCGAAACCAGTCAATGCATCGTGACTTATATAAACACTAGATAAATGTTATTGTACTTCTTGATAATCAAACAATAATGACGTCAACGTTAAAGGACACAAGCACCTGGATATTGAGTTATATAATAATATTATAATGTCCTAAAAGAAGAAAAAGAAAAAGAACAGACAGACTGAATTAAGGAAATATGGGTTATTCGAAAATGTGGATATAAAATTAAAGTATAAAATAACACGCGTCTAACATGTATAATTTATGTTAGTTAAAGGGACTTATCCTTTAATGCCCTGTGAATAAAATACAAATATAAAAAAGATAATGCTTATATTTCAATACCCAAAGATGTTTGGTATACACGGGTTTTGCTAAGACAACCAGTAATATCTTGCAAATATCTTTAAAATGCCCAAAATACTTCTCGAGGTTAAAATTTTTAGAACAATGGTTGCAAATGTTGAATGCGGTCAGGTCTTAAATTCTTTTAATGTATATGATTGCATTGTTTAATTTTACTGAAACTTTGATATGCTACTACTGTAAACACATTGCTTAGAAGTTATTCAAAATTTGCTGTTTTAGCAATTTAAACAATATTTGTAAAATAGCAATATTTCGCTAGAATTTTAACAAAATAAAGGACACTATGACATAGACATTTTAATAATTATACACTTCACATTATTTACTGGATATCAAATGTAGTACTCACGTCCTCAAACGTACTATATATATTACACCGCTTTTCAAGGCTGAACTTGATACAGATCTATATTACCTGATATGATAATTGCGGACTGTATGTTTTTACAGTGCGCTGTTGGGATAAAGCTAAGTTTATCTTTGGGTGTAACCATTTTTAAAACACATTGCTGATTAAGAATCACGTGTCGATTGTGATACACCGAATGTTTTGTGATACTTTTACATTCCAAATTTAGCAAGCTATGATTTGATACAAATACACTCTGTTATGATATTAAGCTATCTTGATTCACGCAAACATGGTATCTACAGTCTTGCGAAATGTCAATCGTTCTAACAAGGACTTCAGAAGTCATCGATTATTTTCAGGTAAGATATTGAACAAGTTCTTTATATCATTTACACATTTATTTAATTAGATTTGTATAAATATGACACGAAAGGACACCTTACTTCTATCTCCGATGATATATCTAGATGTGAAATTTAACATGAATATCTGATTATAATTTCCTTTGAACGAAAGTTTTAAAAAACAAATATCACATGTGTTTTATCGACTTGATATATATCAGATTTTATGGGGGAGAAATTCATAACATTTCATTTTGTCTCTGTGATATTACAGTCCTAATCATTTTCTTTATACATGCATCAAAATCTGTACAATTTCTAAAAATAATATGACACGATGTCTTAGTTATACTATTAGCCGTTGTGTGTAGTTTGTCAAATATAACGCTTTCAAAATTAGTAGGAAGGATATGTACGCTTTTCATGTCTTTTTGGAACACCATAAGAGACATTGTTACATATATTAGAAACTGTACATTTAGTATATTTGTTATATGCTACTGTTATGTAAAACACAAAACCACATTATTTATTTGCATGGGCATTTTCAGGGAGATAAATTTGATATCTATAAAAAAGCTACAAAAAACATACAAAACTATCCCTTTAGAACATTCTACAAAAAAAAGTAAGTTTAAACAACATAGTAAGATTGTGTATGTATCCGAAGTAAAATGAGTAACGTAGGTCAATTTTGTATATTGTATATTCGATTATACCAAATACTTGTCAGTCAATGTCAGTGCTTTGTTATCCAGATTTATAGATATATTTCCAATAAAAGGCAAAGTATTCGCTCAAGACAGCTTTTACCTACCTTATACCTACCTTATAGGGGGATTCAGGGCAGACAGAGTGAATCCTCCTCTTTAGAATTCTGGATACATTAAAGTAGTTTAATGATGCTTTTGAAACAAACCGGAACATTAATGCTATAATTTTTCATATTACTAAGAACATTATAGATTCTTTGATATCAAAACGTACATAAAATGTGATGTTGCATATATTTCATGAGCACAAAGAAACGGATACAAAAGTTGGAATCAAAGTCTGTACTCAGAAGAATTAAATGATGACTCTTTAATTTACTTGCACTTCCTCATATAGAGATCTTAAAATTAAAGTTAGAAATTTTACCTGCAAACAGAGAAACCAAAACACTAAATTATACAAAAAATAAAGATCATATTCTGTACTCAGTAGAGCTGATGCTATAAGACAGGTGATTCGTTTTTCGCACATCCTATACACGGAGAAACTAAATAAATTAGATATAAAATGAGATTGTTACCGTCAAAATACAGGGTAAACTAAATATAAAGAAAACTGCATGATATATTGTAACTTAAACAAATGCATAAAATGTAAGTAATATAAAACGTAAGTAATATAAATCACAAGTAATATAAGACTTTATATTTCTTTTGATTGTGTCTTCTCCACAGCCAGTACTTTTTAGTTGCATTTTCGTTTATAAAACATTTAATGCCAAGCAATAGGAAAAAATTAGTCACCAATACAGTTTCCCAAGAAATATGTACTGTCATTAATGCTGAGATGGTTTTAGCACATTCTAATATACTTGTCTCTGTAAAAACTTTCTTACGCTAAATGACGTCACGTTAACGTGCGTTGACGTCAAAGTTTTTGTTGCGACCAAGAAAGAGCGCTTTTATACTTTATATACTGTTCTAGATTAAGGGCATATTAGAATCGAAATAATTTATAGCAAAAAAACAAAGAAAAATATCAAACAGGGAATGCCACGCACCAAAAGCGCAGCCTCCCCTAACCCTAACCGTGTTTTAACACTACTAATACATTCGGGCGGTAATACGTCGTAGAAATAATACAAATTATTTTATTTATAAATAATTTCTTTTATTTTTCTCGGAAAACCCGTTTCTGATGCGTTGCTATGCATTTGGTTATCCTCGGGACGTATCGTTAGGCAAACGTCCAATCAAGCATACTATACCTTATTGTCTAACACCGCTTAGCCGGGGACCTACCTAAAGTCATATAAATACCATGAAATCCGTGCAACTGCCACTTGGTTCATTACCGTTTAGCTGAACTCAACAAATTTAGCTTACGAACTCGGACTTCGTTTTTAAAGCTTACGCACAATGCCACGTGGTCGAGGGAGATTCGGCAGGAGAGGAAACAGGCAAAACGCACACCAGGAAGCATATATGAGGTTGCGTCGTCGGGACAGGCCAGCTGCCGACATAAATGCTGCAAATTTGGGCCGTAAGGTACGCCAAGACAACGCTGAAAACGAGAGACTGCGTCGTCGAGACCGGCAAGCTGCCGTCGTAAATGCCGCTGCAAATGTACGTGTAGAGACCCTGGAGAACGATGGAGAGGCTGAAGTTGCTGTCCAAAACGCTGAAATCCAGACGGACCCACCACCGGAGGATCCTCGTGGCCAGAAAAGGACTGCAGATGACCTTGATGAGGATAGTAACGACCTGCTGCAGCCTGACTCGGGTAGGTCTCGTTTAATTGATTTTGATACTCTTATAAGGGATTCTGGGGTGTTGCCACCTGAAGTGGGCGGTGGGAGCTCTGTTGCACGTAGGCAAAATCAGCTCTTATCTCCGGCCGACGCAGGTTGTAACTCCACAAACTTCCCTTTATTCTAAAGTAACTCTCATAACCTTTCAAATTTACCGCATATGCGCTGAGCTGGGAACGATTTGGCTGCTCACGTCCCTTCCTCAATTAAACAGCAAATTTGTAGGGGAGAGAACATAAATCTTGCTCTTTTTTTGAAAGGTGCTGTTAAACTATCAGAATTTTGTAGTGGCAATGTTCTAAGACTGGTCGGTCCTGATGGTCATATCGAACCTTCAAAAAAGGAATGTAAGGAGAAAATTAACTCGATCGAAAGATGGACTGATGCCTTTATTATCTATGCGTCCATTTATTTGTCCTCTCACTCGAACAAAGTCTATGAGCTCCTTAATTACATGTTCACGATTCGTGAGTATGCTACGCGTCAGGGGGTTTATGCTTGGAGGACCTATGATGAGCAGTTTCACCTCCGCCAAGCTCTCACGCCTTCCCCTTGGTCAGGTATTAACAATGACCTCTGGTGGCGTTGTGTACAAGTGCATAACAGCTCTAGGCCCTCGACCTCTTTCAGTTTTAAATGCAACGATTTCAATCAAGAATCTTGCATGTGGCCAAATTGCAGGTTTGCACATACATGTAAGGTGTGTAATGAGCCTCAACCTGCGGTGACGTGTCCTAAGAAGCAGTCACAAAATATACCTCAAGGGAATAGTCAAGCAACTGTTAACCAACCGTTTCGTACCCGTCCATACGCCCGCCCTTTCAGGGGTCAAGGCCGAGGTCAACCTTATAAATAGAACTACCCAGGTGCCACACAATTTAGACGTGTACAGTTTAGCGTTTTCGCCAATTAATATTTCAGCTTTAGAGAAAGGTCTCAAAACTTACGATCGAACTGAGGCAGCATTTTTAATTAATGGTTTCAAAAACGGATTTTCCCTGCAATATAGCGGTCCTCGTCAAGCTAGAGATTCGCCTAATCTTAAGTCTACAAACCTAAATCCAGATATTATACAAGAACAGATAAATACCGAAATAGAAGCTGGCAGGGTTGCAGGTCCTTTCAAGGTGCCACTTTTTCAAAATTTTATTGTTTCACCGATCGGCCTTGTAGCTAAGAAAACCCCAGGCGAGTTCAGAATGATTCATTATCTTTCGTACCTAAATAATCGAAGTGTCAATGATTTCATCGATCCTAAGTTGTGCTCAATTCAATAATACATATTTCGACGAAGCTGTCAAATTAGTCCAACGTCTAGGTAGGCATTGTAAGATATTTAAGATAGACATAAAGAGTGCTTTTCGTCTAATACCGGTTTCTCCTGCAGACTTTGAACTGCTAGGCTTCCGTTTTAAAAAAGTTCTCTATTTCGATAAATCTTTGCCATTCGGAGCTTCAGTAAGTTGCATCATTTTCGATTGCTTTGCTAGGTTTTTGGAATTTTTGGCAAAATCAAAAATGAAATCAGCAGATTTGATACACTACTTAGATGATTTCCTCGGTGGGGCAAGAAACACTGAACTTTCTGCATTGGCCTTACAGTCATTCAAACAGACTATGTTAGAATTACAGGTTCCATTGGCTGAGGACAAAACTGTCGGCCCGGCAGAGGTCCTCGTATGTTTAGGCCTTGAACTTGATTCAGCTGAAATGTTGGTCGGAATACCGATCTCAAAAGTTCACGAAGTTAAAAGTAAGATAAAAGACTTATTACGTAATCCTAAAACAACCTTGAACGTGATGCAGTCCCTTATTGGCTCTTTGAACTTTTGTTGTCGCGCCATTGCAGTTGGTAGACCTTTCGTTCGCCGCCTGATAAACAGTACTTGTGGCCTTTCTAAGCCACATCACCATATTCGAATTAAGAAAGAAATCCGCCTCGATTTAGAAATGTGGTTAACTATCCTTGAACATTTTAATGGGATATCTGTCTTCCATGACCGTTACTGGGTCACAAACGAGGACGTTCAACTTTTTACAGATTCCACGGGCGGCACAGGTTTCGGTATTTACTTTTAAGACCAATGGTGTAACGCTAAATTGCCCGAATCATGGTACACTGCGGGGTAACTTCAGACATTACAGTCCTGGAATTATTTCCTATTGTTGTTTCATTGTTCATTCGGGGTACAGAGCTAAAAACAAGAAATTAAAGTTCAATTGTGATAATATCGGAGTGGTTCACATTCTAAACAAATTAACGTCGAAGTCAAACCTTGTCATGTGTTTGGTTAGATTTCTCGCATTAAGATGTTTACAGCTCAATATTCTTATAAAGGCTAACCACGTTGAAGCTCGTTTAAATAGCGTTTGTGACGCATTATCTCGATTTCAGCTGGGAAAATTCAGACAGTTAGCTCCAGAGGCAGACTCAGCTCCGCGCCGGGTACCAGCTTTCCTCCGGGATATCTTCAATTTAGAGCCGGGCAGCTATTACGGTCTGGAATAGCCTCTAATTCTCTCTCAACTTACCAAGTCGCATTTAGAACGTTCCAACAATTCAGACAGTCTTACGACTTAAATGGGTTATGGCCAGCTCCAATTAAACACATAATTATTTTCATGGCCCATTGTTTCGAGAAGGGCTTGTCGCCAATGAGCATTTCAACATACATTTCTGGGTTAAACTATTACCAGAAATTATATGGGTTTTGTGACATTACTAACAATTTTATAGTGAAGAAAGTATTAGAGGGCTGTCACAGAAACCGCGCTTCTAAAGACAATAGGACACCTACAACATGGAACGTTTTAACTGACGTATGCTCCGCATAACCGCTCGTCACGATAAATCATTACGAATACATACTATTTTCCACTTTATTCTTATTTGCATATTACGGCTTATTCAGAGTTAGTGAACTAGTTGCACCAAGGCTAGGCACAAATAGTCAAATACAGCTGAGTGACGTATTTTGTGCAAAAAATAATACACACCTTATAATAAAACTTCGCTGTTTCAAAACGAATCAGCGTGGGAAACCCATTAGAATTAAGTTACAACGGGTAGATCACCAGCTTTGTCCCGTAAAAGCCTTTAACATCTTTTTGTCTTTAAGGCAAAAATTCCAAGAGCCCCTATTAAGTCACGCAAATGGTGCACCCGCCACAAGATCTCAGTTTTCGGGGGTTCTTGCTAAATGCATTGCCAGAACTAGGCCACTACAAGTCTCATAGTTTCAGAATGGGGAGGGCAACTGATCTCGCGTGTTCAGGACTTCCTGCTGAAACAATAAGGAGAATGGGTCGCTGGTCCTCTGATTCATATAAAGTCTATATCAGATCTTAGTACATTTCTTTTTATAAACTTACTAATTGACCTGCCGCAAACTTGATCAAGGTTTAAATAGCCTTAGCATTTTGAAACGTACTTTCATAAAATTTATCTTTTAATAGACGTGTGGATATTGGGGGATTCGATCCCATACTGGGCAGGAATTAGAGCCAGAGCTACTGGAAAGCCAAACCTCCGCTTGCTAGGTAAGACCATTGCCTGGCGGGCGGTTAGAGGCCTGTGATGGCAATCGCTCCGCATTTGTATTGAGGCTTCAGTATTATTAGCTTCTCCACCAAAGGTCCTCGTAATCAACCTTGGAGGAAACGATTTGACTTTTCGATCAATTTTACAGATCAGAAACGTTATTGAGAGAGAAATAAAATACTTTAGAGCAGATTTCCCTGACACAGTTATCATTTCGGTTGATATATTACCAAGGCGCAAGTGGCAAGGAGCCCTTAAGTCTTGGAAAACTATTGAATTCAAGAGAAGGAGAATTAATCGTTGAGGTCGATACCTAGTTAGTTGTAAGGGTCGTTAAGACTCTCTATCACACGACATTGATGTAGAGACTGAATTATGGCTACGTGACGGGGTCCACCTCAATGACGTAGGATTAGAGTTCTATCTGGATGGCTTAAGAGATATACTGCTAAAAAACTGAAGTTAAAAAAAAAATGTGGTTACAGTAAACATTCAAGAACATATATAATCATCTTGTTCGACAAATGTGATGTTTAATCATTCCATGTGTTACAGTAATCATTTACTGCATTTTGGTTTCTACGCATTTTGGGGGATACATTTGTTAAAAAAAATTATTGTGGCGGAAAATTCTGTCAGTCGAGGGTCGAGCAAGCCAGTCTTACAAAATGCGCCGTTATTAATGTTCAAATTCAGTATTTTTGCAGTAATCATAACGGTCGTGTTTGCTCAGTGATCGTCGTTGGGGCTCCGGCTTCATTCCCGTCGGTCATGGAGCATTGGCGGCTGGTTTCCTTTATTGTAGCTGTATGTAATCGGGTTGACTTAATCTAGTACACTGTTGCGTTTGCTCAGTTTCCATGTTGCATTTCTAGGTTTTGCCCATAAGGTGTTGGCAATCCTAGTTTGCTTGTACAATTACGCTTGCCAAATGACGTGTCTTGGTTTTGTACTTAGGCGTCGCCTTATTCGTAACAGTATTGCCATTTGCTAAATGACTCCGCAACAGTATTCGCTTTTAGCTTAGTTAATTGCCGGTAATTCGTTGTAGGCTTGTTCGTCTCTCGGCTGATAGGATTTCTCTTCAGTTGACAGTTGCTTCGGCATTCCCTGTCATCTGTTAAGTGGCCAATATCTTCCATACTTCTTTTAATGATTATGGCAGCTTACTACTAAGTATTCATAAATATGACTATATAATGTGTAATGTTACCTTATCTTGGCTAATAAAGGCCGTAATAAATTATTAAACTTACAGAATTTTGGTTTTGTGTTGTGTCAAGTTCTGACACAAAGGTATCACTTTATCTGTCCGTCAGTCCGCTCGTTCATATAAAAATCTGTCGTCAATATTTAAAGGGATGAACGTCAGTCCAGAAATAATTAAAGCGTCACGGGTTATGCTGTCGCCGTGGCGGCAACGTCCAATTAAACATCAAATCTTGCCTGTGACTGTTGTCCATTTGTCATGTGGTTCTCGTCTGGTTTTCAGAATGATAAAATAATTTAAATTATTACGCCCGACGTATAACCGCCCATTGTGCATACTTGTTGTTAAAGCACTATTTTGCTTTAATTTTTTTCTAATACATAGCCTAAGGAACTCGGTATCATGTGATGTTATAAAATACTGCCTTACAGATGAATTTACTGTAAATATCTTCAAATAATATAGCAAAATCATTATTCAACTCCTTTTTATTCTCTGGGACATAAAAAAAATATTTGTAAACCACGATAAACCTTTATTGTTTTCAAGGATAAAGAACATAAAATCATTTCAACTCAAGTAAGCGTATTACTATTTGTTTTCATGTCAGCCACACGCACAGCTGAATGCTTGTTTACTGACATTTCTGTAGTTAAATAAGTACTGTAGCGTACATGTACGTCGGTTATAAGTAACATTTGCTTTAAATTATATTTCTGAACTTCTTCGAGTACATAATTCTTTAATGACATAAACAAAACTTGATCATTTGCGATGTCCATTTCTCTCCCAGTTATCTTAACCAATTTACAGCCACCACGTTTTGCATGAGCATTTCGAGTAATCCGCTTTTTTGAAGGAGACAATGTTAACATTGTAAGCCGCTCTTTCGCCCACGATATGACCCTTTTTAAATTTAAAACATTACAATAACATTTGTACCTTTTCGTACTGAACTGCTTCTACAATTCCAATTAAAACGGCGTATACTTCATTGACATTAGAGGAAATGCGAAAACTGTCAGTATTTCTTCCGACAAGTCTTTTTATTTTTGCACCTTTTTAATCTCAATGATATTATTCCAACAAGCAGTTTTTTAATCAGTTAAATTAAAAAAAAAAAAAGAATAATTATGGCATATCATTATATGTTTGAGATAGTTACTGTGGGCAACGAAAAGTGTACACTTGTTTAAGCAGCATATCATACTCTCTCTTTCTAATTAGAAAAAAAGAATGCATTACCTTGATTACCTGGAGAAATATTTTGGACATACAAAAATAATAACGATATATTAAGATAGCATCTAAATCAGTGTGATAATTTGACATAAGTCCATTAGTCAATTTTGTTTTGATCAAAGCTATGCGCTTTTTATCCACTAAGTTTTTGTATCCAAGCTGGTATCATACTAAAGTCTCCAACCAGTAATTACTTTTGGCAATTTCCGTATGATATCTTATTCTCATTAGGCAATTTGGCATTCTTTGCATACAAAAGTATCTCAAATTGCACATAAATTTCGTAATCGCAAACTGGGAATATGTAATTTGCCGATGGTCATTATGTGTCCACTATCTTACAAAATTGTGTTTGTGTGTGTGTTCCGATTTAACGTCTTTTTCAACAATTTTTCAGTCATATAAACGACGGAGTCTACTTGTAACAGTGAGCACAATGCCCAACTTTATAGTGCTGCCTCACTGGAATATCACGCCGTAGACACGTGGCATGATACCCCATCAAGTCACATTATACTGACACCAGGCTGACCAGTCCTAGCACTATCCTCTTAATGCTGAGCGCCAAGCGAGAAAGCTACTAGTACCATTTTTACGTCTTTGGTATGACGCGACCGGGGATCGAACCCACGACCTCCCGCACTCGAAGCGGACGCTCTACCACTAAGCTACCGAGGCGGTCTTACAAGATCTGATTGAACTTCTTGCAGCATTGACGGTGAAAATATGATGTCAAAATCAGACGTTCAATTTTTCTGTTATGCCTTTTTCACACAGAAATTGCCTTTCATCGACTGAGCTATTTTAAGATATGAAAGTTCAAAATAATTGCCCCTTTTGGACTTACTTATATGATTTGTTTCTTTTAAGTTTATCAATGAATTTGATTTTGAATAGTTGGGCTTTGCTGTCCCCTGACAGCTCTTGTTTAGTATAATTTAAGCTATAGTTTAATACTAGCTTGTTAAACGGTAAAGTATGGCACTTTGGGTTTAATTCCATTTTTCAACAGATTTCAGTCATGTAACGGCGGGCATTTAACATAACCAGTGTTCCTTGATTCTGTGCCACTATAAACCTGTACTGTGTAAGTCACTGCCAACTTCCCCATATGATTCAGAGTGAAGGACGAATGATTTCAGACACAATGTCTTTTATCAAATCGTCGCCCAAAAATCGAACTCACGATCCAGCGTCCGTAGACCAACGCTCTCCCTATCTTTAACGGAAGAGGTAATGGAAATATTAAAAGGATATTATTCCAAAATAAAATCTGTGAGAAGAGCCTTTGAGGGCATGGTATGCATCCAAACAAATTAATGATGGACTCGTTTTTATATTTTCTGGTCCTTCGGGATCATTGATTTCAACTCATTTACATTTGAAAATTGAATATTGCTTAAGCCATTGCTAGGGGCCGTGGGAAGTGTTGCATTTTTCAATACTGCTCATGAACAGACTCAATCAAACCGAGTCTGCAATTTTCACTGTTTGCCTTGTTTTCAGTACTTCCGAGGGATCTACTTTCCAGATTATATTGATTTTGTCTGTTCACGACAGGTAATGAAACGTGCAACACCCAACCTCCCCTAGTGAGGCATTTATTATAATAGATATTTAATGGACTTCACAATCCAAAAGGACAAGACAATTTAGGAAAATATAAAGAATTATTAATCTCCCTTTCGATCCGGTAAGTGCTTTTTATTCTTTCAACTATGATATTTCATGTAATTTTGTAATAATTACTGTTACTAAACTTGTTTGCAATAGTCTTATTTCCATTCTAATGTACATGTAGTGAAAGCAGAAGATGCTTAAGCAGAAAAGTGCATGTTCCCCCTTAGCATAGTTGTATAGGCAAGAAGTCAATAGAATGTTAACTAACTTCTCATTTGATTTGAACTACTGACCTAGTGTTTGACCCGAAATAATCCAGATTCAAACTTGGCCTAAACATTATAACGATTGACATTCTGACTATGTTTCATGAAAATATAGTCATAAATGTGGCCTCTACATTGTTAACAAGCTATGTCTGTGATTTGACCTGGTGACATAGTTTTTGACCCACATACCAAAGATAAATTTTATGAAGATACAACATAAATGTGGCATTTAAAGTGTTAACACGCTTTTCTTTTTATTTGATCTGGTAACCTAGTTTTTGAGCCCACATGACCTCGAAGTCATCAACACAAACATTCTGGTTTATTCTCCTAAGATTCAAACTTAAACTAAGGTCTCTAGAGTTTTAATAAGCTTTCACTTTGATTTGACCTGGGGATTTAGGTTTTGATCCCATCTGACCCAGGTTGATACTTGACCCAGAAATCTTCAATAGTATCATTCTGACTAAGTTCCATTAAGATATAGTCATAAATGTGGCCTCTACTATTTACTCATTAATACCTGCAGCCATATCGCCGCTTAATTACTGGCATCAATTTTCCGATACATTCCTGAGCCACTTATCAATTTATCTGCTTTGTATGCCTGTGGGTTTTCACTGATAATCAATAATCGATAAGATCTAAGCATCCTTTGATCAATATTAGGGACAAACATCTGTTTATAACAGATGAATAAAACTGAAATTTTCACATCTGATACTACAATTTATGATCTATTCAATAATTTAAAATTTACTATTATTTTAATTTGCAAAATCGTTTCACATGCCTACTGAAGTAACACGAATATGGAAAACTGCAATATCCAAGAAAGATTTGATATAGAAAAACAGCCATTATTTGATAATTTTATATTTATTCAAATATCATTTATTGCTAAACTTTAAAGGAAATGACATCATAAAAGAACATAATTATGCTTTATTTAATAAAATCAAAAATACTGAATCAAAAAGAAAGACTCTGCAGTATAATAGAATGAGAAGATAAAACAGGCAGTACCTAGAAATAACTTTCTAGTTTCGATATTAAGTGATGAATATATTGAAACTACATGCTTAAATAATAAATATTTTGATTGTTTCGATCGCTTCCGGGTTTTATAAATCTTAAGTGTAAAATATTTCATTGGTTGACTTTGACAGCAGTCCAATCGTTAGTACTCTTACAAACGTAAAATCACATCACGCGGCATACAGTACTATCAGGCAGATAGCGCATTTATGCGATCCTCGGCATACACGCCTGTTATCTTTTGACGGATAAATACGACATGCGGTACTCGATAAGAGTTAAAATGAACGCATAAATGCGATCTGCGTCCTTAATGAGTTAACTAGCTTTTCAATTGATTTGACCTTTTGACCTAGATTTGGACCTGACATGACGCAGACTCACACTTGACCTACAGGTTATCAAGGTTAACATTCTGACCAAGTTTCATGAAAATGTGGCCTCTATAGTTTTAACACGCTTTTCCTTTTCCTAGCCGAGTTTCATGAATATATTGCCATAAAGGTGGGCTCTAGAGTGTTTAAAAGTTTTTCCATGATTTGACCAGGTGACCCCACCTGACCCAGAGTAGAACTTGACCTATAGATCATCACGATTAACATTCTGAATAAGTTTCATTAAGATATAGTCATAAATTTTGCCTCTTAGATTGTTAATTAGCTTTTCCTTTGATTTGACCTGATAACCTAGCTTTGAACCCCACATGATCCAGATTCAAACTCGACTTAAAGATCTTCTGGTCTGACATTTTGGCCAAGCTTCATGAAGATATAGTTATAAATGTGGCAAACAGTGTTTTAACAGCTTCTCCTTTGATTGTTTGTTTACGGCACCAGTACATTTCTGCCAGGAATATATAATGTCACTTAAGCTGGGGTTGGGCTCATGCTAAACCGTAAAAATATATATTGAGATATTAGCTATTTTGTGTTGTATTGAATAACTGCCTTACAAATGCAAATTACTTTAAATATCCTCAAGTAAATGATAACAATCATACTTCATTAACTTTATTGTCGTAATTCAGTTACAATCTCTAAGATAAAACAGTTTTGCAGACCATAATAGACCTTTAAACCTGTTTTCAAAGACTGAAAATGTAATATTATCTCAACCCTAATAATAGTATTTTGGTTCCATGCCAACCAAACGTACAGTTGAATGTATATTTAGTGACACGTTTGTAGATAAGCTAGTACGTGTATCTTACTTGAACGTTGGATGAGGTAAAATTTAGTCTTTCAATAATATTTGTATTTCAGAACTTCTTATAGTACATAATTATTATCATAGCAGACCCAAATATAATTATCGCAATGGCACAAACGAAAATTAATCATTTCCGTTGTCCATTTTTTCTCCCTGATTTGTATACAATTTACATCCACCGTGTCTTGCATGGACATTTCGAGTAATTCACTTCATTGCATGAGACAACGTTTACATTGTAATTCGCTCATCTGCCCATGATATGACCGTTTTTACTTTAGAATATTTTATCAAACTACATTTGTACCTTGTGTAATGAATTGCTTTTACAATTCCAGTCAAAGCGCTGTATGCTCATTAAAGGAGATCCACAAAATGTCAGCGCTTCTTCCCGATTAATCTATGTTCCTTTTTGAAGTTAATATACAAAATGTATATTCCATCAAGCAGGTTTTTCAAACTCAGTTAAATTTATAAACAATCTAAAAGTATGTTTTCGTTGTGTCATAACATCGTGTGCTTGACATACTAATCTAGTTAATCTAGGGAAACGAAACTTGTACACATAATAAAGCAGCATTTCATACTTTCACTTTCTATTTAGAAACTTTTGTATACTTGGATAACTAGGAGACATATGTTGGATACACTATAATAATACCGATATATAGAGAATAACAGGTTACTGTCTTTTGAGAAAGGGTTTCTCAGACGAGGCTAGATATGGTCCTGGAAGGAGCGAGGCTTGCCGAGCTCCTTCCGGACCATATCTAGCCGAGTCTGAGAAATCCCTTTCTCAAAAGACAGTTACCTGTTATTTTATTTATCATGCCATAATTTATTAATTTTTACCCTACCATTATGCGAAATAAAGTGCAGATTTTGCTGTTTTGCCGGACTTCTTTTTTATTTTATTTTTTTGTTCAAAATGACGCCATCTTGTTTTGTTTTTCTTTAGAATAACTGCTAAAAGACATTTGCGCCAATATTTTTATAAACGCGCTCTTAATAGGTATGTGAGACCATGTCAATAATGTATAGCGTATGCCTACCATATTTGCAATTACCACAAAAATGTTTTTATAACGGAAACGCTCGTAGAAACGGAAAATGACTCATGCAAAGCGTTTGTTCAGGATTTTAGCTCTCCGTATTTACATCATGGAATATTGCATCTGGAATGAACTTCCATGGAATAAAATCAACGGTAGATGAAACGGTACTGCCTATTTTTTAGGTTAGAATTTGTTGTTTCTTCTGCTTTTTTTTATATTTTTGGATTTTAAAGACCTACTTCAGTGTCGTATGAGGGCGTAATGATTTTTAAATGCAAAATGGACACAATCTGATGTCCTTGGATTTAATCATTGGTTTAAACAGTGCAAAGTGTTCTCAAGTCACTGACCTGAGAAAGCCTGCTTTTCTCAGACAGGCTTTATCAGGCAGTTGCTATAGTAATGGCATGATAAATAAAGAAAAACTGTTTTTTAAACAGTAATGTGATATGCTGATAGGAAAACAACCACCGATACTGGAAGAATATGTTATTAATTTATTATGAATGACAAAATATGCAGTTCATCGGTTATGCTGCCATGATTGGTATTTTGAATGAATGCTCTCCGTTTCATCTTAGCAATTTTAGTCAGAGTTTTGTAAATAAGCTGGTATCTCAGTAACAATTAAGCCAATACGATCATTAGACATGAGGCCATCAGTCAATTGTTTTATCAAATAGAGAAAAGTGGAAACTTCACAGGTCGCTCGACACGACAAAAACGAAAATGTTGCAGGCTCGGTTTGATTGAGCTTGTTCATGGACGGTAGTGGAAATGCATGCTACCGTCCACGCCCTCTAGCCCCGGGTTGAGCAGAACTCACCATTTACACATGCTAAAAGTACAAAAAGCAATTAAGAGACATCCGAAAATGTATTCAAACGGCGGTGAACATAGAACCTTCAATGATACACGTGTTGAGGCGTGTAATTCCATGAAGAGCGGCGTTTGGTCCCCAGATAAAATAATTGGGAAATATAATTTGCCGATGGTCATTACGGTTCCACCACATTAAGGTGTTTGATTGAACTTCTCACACCATTCACTGAGATGGTATGAGTAGTTATATAAATACCGCTTCTGGCGCAGTTTAATCTAATTTAACATTTTACCCTTGACCTAAACCGATCAATGCTAACCAATTTCAACAAATTTAAAAAAATTTTCATAGTACTTTATGAAAACCTATAGTAAAATATGATTAAACACTTCTGTCAAATTTTTGCCAAAATCCTGCCAAGTGGCAGCAAATGTGACAGTGTCTGCCAACTTGACAAACTTTTGGCAGAACGTTGGCAAACACAAATTCAACCAATCAAAAGCCTGCCATTTTTCTGCCAAGTGGCAGCAATGTGACAATGTCTGCCAACTTGGCAAACTTTGGCAAACTTTTGGCAGATTATTTTTATTGATAAAATGAAAACTTATTCGATCTTATTTTCAATTAGTAAGTATAATTATTAGGGTACACATAGTAATTAAATGAAGTTTTAAATAATTTTTAATTAAGCTTTTAATTAAACCTTTAATCCAAAAGTTTGCTTATATCGGCACGTCCATCCGGTATAGATTCATCCGATATGTAGAATCTAATGTAACTATCCCTCATAAGTGAAAATGTTACTTCTGTAGATGTTGAATCGTTATAAGGATGAATGTCAAACATTGTCCCTTGTGTTAAATAAATTTTAATTTTTTCTTATACATAGATATTAACTGATCAGTGTCAAAGTCCTCAGCTGCCTCAGCTGCTATATTTATTATATTACTGCTAAATTTACCAAAAAATAGATCATCAATACCATCCCGAAACCTATCATTCCACCACCTAAATATAAAATGTGATATTGGGCTTTTAATCGGTTTATCTGGTCCACCTATGGGCCTGGCCCCCGTTAATAAAATATTAATATCTATTATATAAATTCCAGTTTTTTCGACTATAAACACACCCTTCAAAGTCACATCTAGTACATCTATTTTATATTCTTGGTTTGTGGTTATAAAATCTTTATAATCTACGATAATTCCAGGTCTTAATTGAAATATATTTAAATAGCCCAGACCGCCCAGATCTTCATATGTTGAATATATCCAGGCACCATGACGGTTAAAATACTTTTTCATTTTTACGTAATCCATAAAAACTTTTATTATAGTATTCAAAGAGAAACACTTCATGTTTTAATTTTTTATTTTTTTCCAATTCTTCTTTTATTTTTTTGTCTTTCTTTTTAAGTTTAAGAATTATTTCAGCTAAATCATCAACTCGTTTTGTTGTAGCAACTTCAGAAGCAGATAAATTGTCAACAACACCTTTTGTTCTAGCTAATTGTGTTTCTTGTTTTAAGAAAACATTTTTTACTTTTGTAATTTCTTCAGCATTAGTGGTAA
This sequence comes from Mercenaria mercenaria, assembly GCF_021730395.1. Classification (NCBI taxonomy): domain Eukaryota; kingdom Metazoa; phylum Mollusca; class Bivalvia; order Venerida; family Veneridae; genus Mercenaria; species Mercenaria mercenaria. The sequence continues at coordinate 18,551 of NW_026459057.1, forward strand.
TTTCTCCAACATTAGTGGTTATTGCTTTAGTATTAGCAGTAATTACTTGGGTATTAGCAGTAATTGATTCTCCTTGTTTAGCTGATATTTCAACTACAGAGTCCAAATCATTTGTTATTTTTTTAATTTTATCATTAATTTTATCATTAATTATCTTAATTGCTTCTTCTTGTTTAACTGATTTTTCAACTACAAAGTCCAGATCATTTATTATTTTTTTAATTTTATCATTAAATTCATTAATATCTTCTTGTAATTTTTTTGTAATATTACTTAATTCTGCATATTTTAAATTATGACGGTTGTCAACAATACTAATCCAATTTCGAATTTGTTTTTTTAAAGTCATCTATTTTAGAATTAATTTCTTTTTTTAAAGTCTCTAATGCTGTATCATGATCATCACCTCTTTGTGAAGCTGCCTTTTTCAATTCAGATTTATATTCTGCAAATTTATTTGAAAATGTATCGAGTAAATCTTGATTCCCTTTTGTCATTTCAGTATTTAGTTTATTTATTTCTGTTTTGATTTCTAACTGATACATATTTTGTAACTTTTTCTCAGCTTCAATAATCTTATCTTTTAGCTCTTCATGTTTAATCATACTATCTTTTAGTTCTTGAACTTGAGTGTATAAAATGTTTAAATTGACTCGAAATACTTCTTTTATGTTGTCATCTGTCAAATCAGATTTCTCTTCAAGTTCTTTAATAGAATCAGTCATAGCTTTCATTTCTTCTTCAATTTTACCTTGTAATTGATTAATTAATAATGAATTCTTTTTAAAATCTTTTGTTAATTCTTCAATATTCTTTACTTCTACTTCTAGTGTTTGTTTCATACTTTTGACATCTTCAAGTTTATAGTCATCTATTACACTTGAATTTTTTTATACACAAACCGTCTTGAAACTGCATCGTTGGTTTATCTGGATTTCCTAGGTTGATTATTCATTACCTCCCATATCTAATGCTCTATTCATTGTGTTATCAAGTTCCTTATTTCTATGAAGATACGATTCCGTTTCCTTTTTAAGCTTTTTGAATTGTTTTTTAGTAGCATAATCACTTAAATCAATATCAAATTTAACTTTACTTATACTGTCAGGTTCACTTATTTGTTTTACATCATTAAAAACTCCCATTATATAATTATTATATATTACCAGTAAAGTTTTTTCTTAAAAACTTCCTTGGTTTGTCAATATATAAGAAATCATATTTTTGATCTGTTGCATTAGCAAAAGTATCACGATCTATATTTTGTTCATCACAAATCCTATTATTTTCCATTTTACCTGGACTTTCAAATAAAATATAATGTGAACAGTTAATTCGAATATCTTTTGGTGTTTTATAGTAAGACTGACTTAAATAAATAACACAACAGTTTTTGTGACGTAAAGTATTTTGTTATTTCATTTTGAACTTTTTTATCTTCACATACAAAATCATCAAATATTACTACTTTTTGTTTTTTCTGATTCAAGATTCTCACAAGGTTCAATTTGGTTGGGATCAGCTGAATATTCAAGTATTTCATTTGGATCTAATTTAATCTTTTTTGCAATTTGATTTAAGTTGTTAATTAAATCTTGATATTTAGATTGTTCTAAGTTTTTAGCATACAAGTATAATTTATCATAATATATAAGAGGTTTTCGAAGTATATGCATTAATGTATTTGTTTTTCCAGATCCAGAAGATCCACATATTAACATTCTAAAACATGAATCTGGCATAAAAGGATAAAATTGTTTAAAGTTATTGGATTTATCACTTTTTGTATCATAATTTGGAATTTCCATTTATATATAATAATACAATATCTTACAATATCTTACATTATCTTACATTATTTTACATTATTTTACATTATTATATAAATGCAATCAAAACTTAATGAAATGATAATAAGAAAAAAATTAGTCGGGCAAAAGATGAGAAATCTTAGAGAAGAAATAATGAGAGAAAAAATAAGAAAAGCTACAAATCGGGATACGTATACTGAAATTTATAAGCCAATTACTGAAAAAATAGAAAGTCAAAAAGAACAATTATCAAGTCAGTTAAAAGCATTACCTGGAATTAAGGAGCAATTAGCATTACTTCCAAAAAGTTTTGTTGATAAAATACAAGAAGTAGAACAACAACAAAAATTGGCAGAGATAATGGAAAAACAACCACCTCCGGGACTACAACAACCATTACAACCATTACAACCATCACCACAAAAACTAGGCGAAAAAGAGGTTGGTAAAATACTGGAAGATTATTATAACAGAGAAAAAAAAATTCCTGAAGATCATATGGGTTTGGATGATGAAGATGATGAAGATGATGAGTTTGAAGAATCAGAAGAATTGGGAGCAAGACCAAAAGAATTTACAGTTAATTTTAATAAAAATATTGATTTAGGTCTTTTAGATGAAAAACAATATTATACACCGCAAGAAGTGTTTGATTTTTTTCACACTGAATCTGAAAATCCTGATGAAAAAATGACTAGGAAAGAAGTAGAGGATATTATAGAACAAGTATCGGATGAAATAAAAAAATTGGGTAATGAATCTGGTGCAATATCCAGAATGAAAAATCCCACAGATCTTGATTTAAAGCAACAGAAAGCAATTATAGCCAAGAAGGAAAATTATAAAAATTATAGAAAAACGATCAATTATATTCTTGACACAGGTGGATATACAGGAAAAGGAAAAAAACATCATAACCCATATAAAGTTTTACCAAATGGACAATATGGTAATTTAATTATTAACTTAAATAAACTTTATAGTCAAAACAAATTAATTGCTAAGGATAGAATAACTGGAAAAGAAGTCATTAACACTAAAGTTGATGATGATTTAATTGATTTAATTAATAAAAGATATAACAATAACAAAAAGCATTCAAATCATTCAATAAAAATATTTAAAGAATTAACAGAAAAGTCAGGATTACCTATCAATAAAAGATCTATGAAATTTAAAAAAGTAATTAGGGGACAAGGTTATGACATTTGTCCATGTAATCCAAAAGAATTGGTTAATGACTTGGAGTTAATTTGTGGTTCAATTGATGCTGGAAATAATAATGAAGAACTAAAAAATGAAGGTATTAGAATAATTGATGAACTATTAAAAATGAATTCACTATTACCAGAACAACATGAAATGTTTTATAAAAAATATTTTTCTTGAATTTAGATTTTAATTTAAACTTTAATTATATAAATGGAACAAAAATAGTATTAAGTTCTGAAACAGTTAAAGATAATAAAAATAAACCGAGTGATTTTACAATCAGATTTAGTCGTTCTTTAATTTTTAGATAAAAATAAAACTTATGTTGTTGGTTTGGATAGTATTAACACTATGACCTATTCTTGGCATAATATTAGTGATGAATATGACAATAAAAGAATTCGTTATCATAATGGTAAGGATTGGAAAGATATTATATTTACAAATGGTTCTTACAGTTACACAGATATTAATAATTATATTAAGGAAACATTAATAAGTAATGATGATTATGAATTTGATAAATCAGAAATTGCTCCAATAAGTTTTGGAATTTGATTTAAGTAGTTTTAAGATTTTGATTTCAATTACAGATAATTTTAAGTGGATTTGGAAATATCAAATTTTCATACCTTGCTTGGATTTGAGAAAAAAAATAGACAAACTGAATGGGGAACTAAAACACCAAATATAACTAACTCTGTGGATACAATTTACATTCATTGTGATCTTATTGATAATTCACTTGTTGATGGTAATTTCAGTGATATTTTATGCTTTAAGTACTGCAGATTTAACAAGAGCTTATCCATTTACAAAAGAACCACAAAGAGTTGGATATTCTGAAATTAATAAATATATTATAAATTCAATTAGAATATATATTACAGATGTATTTGGTAGAATAATTAATTTTAATGAGGTTGTTGAAACAAGTTTTACACTAATTTTAAAAGAAATTTAATTAAAACTAAAGTTTTAAAACTTTTATTATGAAATTATAAATTTTAGTTTTATATAATGTACAAAAAAGTTTATGACAAAAATAAAGGAATATTTATTTATGTTGATGCTCACACAGGAGAAGAAATCATACACGGGACAGGTATCTTTGACACTTTAACGAAATTGCTTTCAAGTTCAGCCGCATCTTCAATTAGCACAGCTGGAAAAAAAAGCTTTGGAAACAGCAGGAAAAGCAGCACTTGAAAGTGGAACAAAAAAGGTTGGAACAGAAGTTGGAAATTTAGCTGCAGCAAAGCTTGTTGAAAAACTTAAAAAGAAACCTGCTCCGGCAGTTGGTAATTTAATTGCTAAGGAATTACAAGAAAAGAATAATAGTAAAAATAATGATAATGAGGAGGATATTGATATAAGATTAAATAGATTATTGTCAGGATCGGGGACGCGTAAACGTATTAACAGATTAATTTATAAAAAATAAAATAAAAAATAAAATAAAAAATAAAATAAAAACTAAAATAAAATAAAAACTAAAATAAAATAAAAACTAAAATAAAAAATAAAATAATATATAATATATACATGTTTAGAACAAAAGAATATTGCGAAAGATACGAACTAACTCCTATTCAATTAGATACAGCTTTAATATCTGTCTTGGGAAATAATGTTAAGCAACAAAAAAACGGATATCACTTTACAATTAATGATAGAAGTTCATATTTTGATTGGTTTAATGCTTATTTTGAAGTAAGTTTTAAAGTAAATAAGCTTGCTAATGGTAATAATTATGCTGATGGAGATCAAATTGCTCTAATTAATAATGCAGCTTCATTAATTGATCAGTTAGTGGTTAAACAAAATGGAAAAATTGTATATGATTGTAATAATTTATACAAAGTAATAAATGTAAAGAATCTGGTTGAACTATCTGAAGATTATGCAAAATCAACTGGAACAAATGAATTTATTTATTTAGATACTACTGCTCCTGCTGCCGCTGATAATAATTCAGGTTTTGCTTTTAGAAAAGGATTAATCCAAGGTGGTAAAGAGGTAAATGCTAAGATTCCATTAAATAATTATTCATTTTTTCAGGGTTTAGAAACTAATATTTTACCTCCAAGTCAAATTCAAATAACACTGCAGCTGACAGATGATGATGAATTAATTTTTAGAGCTGGTGGAGACCCAGGTAGAGTAATTGTAACAAAATTAATTCTATGGGTTCCACGTTTAATTTTTAATGAATTTGGGTTTGATCTAATTACTACTGAAAGATTTAAAAAAGCAAGATGGTCATACCTTAGGGAAATGATGACGCAATCAACTGATACACAAACAAACTAATATAACCTTTAGAATAACGGCTGGTGTAATAAAACCACAACATGTATTTGTTTATTTACAACGACCTGATAAAAGTAATTCACAAGAACATAACCCACATTTATTAGATACATTTCAAATTAATGCAGATAATGAAAATTGCATTTTGAGCTCCTGTCGTCTTGAAGTTGGTAATGGTGTTTTTTATCCAGAAACAGAATACACAAGTATATCAAGAATATATGATGATGTAATTAATTATTATTATAAACAAAATAACAAAACTACTGGAAGTCTCTTAAATAGATTTAATTTTAAAAAATTGTTTGGATTTATTCATTTTAACTTGGAATATAAAAAGGAAGTAACTACAGAAGATCCTAAGCATATTACATTAACAGCTAAATTAAATATTCCACCAGCAGCTAATATTCGTGTTTACGCAATTGTATTGTATGAAGAAACAGTTGAAATAAACTATATGGAAATGAACTTGTTATTGTTTAAATAAAATAAATATAAATTAAAATAAATATAAAGTATATAATGTCATCAAATTATATTGAATATAAAGTTAACCTTACAGATGGACAAAAGAAAAATTTAGCCCGAGCCTACAACAACAAAACTCCATATAATTTTAGATTAAAACATGAACAATTACGTGGAAACTTCCCTTTATTTTAACAAAAACACAAATTAATCAAATTAAAAAAGCTGTTGCAAATAAGAAGGGATTAGAAATTACAATTTCAAAGAAACAAATGTCCAGTCAAGGTCAAAATGGTGGATTTTTAGGAGCTTTGGCTGGTTTGTTAGGAAAAACAATTCTTCCAATGGCAGCAAAAATAGACTCCAAAAATATTAGCCCCTCTAGGCATTGGAGCCCTTTCTGGACATGGCCAGTACTGGTGTTAGTAAAATACTTGGAAATGGTATTATTTCAGTAGCTATGATAAGAGAAATATGATATCACCATATCTTACACCTAATCAAAGAAAGAAACTAGTAGGATCTGGAGTGATTAAATTAACACAAAAACAAAAACAAGACGGCGGCTTTTTAGGTATGTTGGCTGCTAGTCTAGGAATACCTTTGATTACATCTTTGTTAAGTGGGAAAGGATTACAGATTGATTCACAACGGAGACCTTACAGACGAATTCCTATAGTAAAAAAAAAATAAAATTTATAAACAAACCAATATCTAACTTTGAAATTGAACAATGGGTAAAACAATTAAAAATTAAAAACTTTAGGGGTGTATTTAGTAGAAATAATTTATTAAAATCAAAAGAAAAGGTTGAATGTGGAATTATAAATTTGGACGACTCTGTTGGTCCTGGAACACATTGGGTTTGTTATGTAAATAACATATACTTCGATAAAACCAGAGGTTTTCTGAGAATGCTTTGTATTTCGATCATTTGGACTTCCTCCACCAAAAGAAGTAATTAAGTATTACCAAATGTAAAATACAACAATGTTCAATATCAAGACAAAACAAGTACACTCTGCGGATATTATTGTTTATTTTTCATAAAAATGTTACAAGATAAAGTACCGTTGTATGATTTATTGTATAAAATACTAAAAATTAATAATCAAAGAGTAAATGAACAAACTATTATAATTATTTTAACTAAAAAGGACATTTATTTAACTGAAATTTAACTGGAATAATTAATATAATGGGAATATTCAATAATATAAATGAAAAAGTAAATAAAATAGAAAAACAAATAGAAAGGCAATTAATAAAAAAACCTCCATTGTTTTAACAAGTTATACCCAAGATACTGATGGTGGATTATTTCAATGGAAACTGTAATGCTAGTCCTGGTTTAGTTCAGGGTGGTTAATATTGTGGCAATTAAACAAATTGCATTTTAATTATTCTTGTTGATGCAATTAAATTAGATAAAGGAGAAGCTAAATTACAACTAAAAAATAAAGAAAATGTAATTCTTCAAAGTTATAATGTAAAAAATAATAGAAAAAATGAATCTGTTTCAATTAATTATGCAAATGAATTTAAAATAAATGATGTTATTTATATTAATTCTTTAAACGTTATGAATATTCAGTTAACAATTTATGGTTCTATAATTTAATAAAAACTTTAATAAAAACTTTAATTAATTTAAGAATAAGCTAATGTATCAATACCATTATCAAGAATATATCTTTTATCGTCATAACATGATAAAGATGTTTTATTTATAACATAACTGGAAAGATTGTGTTTATCAGAACGAATAACTTTAAAGGTGTGATTACTTTGGGTTGAATTAAACAAAGTATCTTTATAATTTTTATGAACTATTGTTTTCTTAACAACAAGTTTTTTAATTCCTTTACATTTTTTAACATTAACTTCGTTTTCTAATAAATATGAATACATTTTTACTCTTAATCCGACAAATTCAACAATTACTACACCGGCAGCTTCATCTTTAAATTTTCCAATTACTTTTTTATTATTATCAAAATAAAATTTTGAGTTGTTATCGTAATCACTATTATCAAATAAATCTTTGTCCTTATAAAAATCCTCATATGCATCTTTAGTTTTTATTTCATAACATAATGAATCAGTGTCAGTAAACAATAATTTACAATTACCCTCATACTTTTCCTTAATGTAATTATAATGAAAATCATACATTAAATATTTTGATAAATCTAGAATGCACATTCCAACATAACAAGGTCTGTTTAATAACAAACTTTCTTTTATTCTATGAATACCAAAAAGGTTAGAGTTAAACATCGTTGAACTAACAAATGAAGTTTGCTATGTATTTTAATAAAATATTTTCATCATGTGTTAATTTAATATTAACCCTCTTGCGTAAATTCTCCATCGTCTTACCGAATACAGAGTTGTTCATTAACTTAAAAAAGTCCTTTTCAAATGAATTTTTTGCTTTAGATCTTTTTTGAGTATTAAAATCAATATACTTTTTTAACCAAGGAGATGAATCAAAAGTTGATATTTTGTGTATTTTTGTTACTTTTAACCCTAATTGTGTATATAGTTCAAGATTTTTATAATGAACTACATAATTTTGTTTTTTCATTAAAGTTGGAACTAACTTTTTTACATTACTTTTTCCTATTTCAAATTTTTCTTTAATAGTTTTACTATAGTTGGAAAGCCATTCGTCTGGTATTTTGATTTTTTCAGGAGCTAAAGGATAATCATTGTGGGTTTTATGTAATTCTTTTGGATATTCAAGATCACATTCAACTATAAAGTTAGTTTTACCTTTTGCAATTAATTTCTTGAATTGTTTTTCAGATATAAATTTAAAGTTTCCAGAGGGTAAAGGTTGACACATAGCCCAACCGTAAAGGTTATTGGCGTCAAGGTACATAATGTATTTGCTTTCTTCTTTTGAATTATAATCCTTCATATATTTATTGTTTGCTTTACTGTATCTGTTTGAAATATAACTTATTCCTCCTCTCAGTCCCTTTTCAATAAAAAGATACATTCAATATCAGTTATTTAAATTCTAACTTAATTTCCAGTCATTTTTAACATTGCATCCCAAGCTAACCAGGACTACTAAATAATGGCAAGGATCTAATTTGTAGTACTCTAAACATAGTTTTCTAAAATTTTCAAATACATCAGCTAAAAGTAATACGTCAGTTTTTAAATATAGATCATGATATTCTCCCATTGTTTTAATTTTAAAATTTTTCCAGATATTTTTAGCATGTTCGTATTCATTATCAGAAATATGTGTTTCATTTAAAATTGAATAAAACTCTTCTTTAGAAGGTAATTCTGTTTCTTTAAATTTTTTAAATGAATCCATGTAATCATATGGATAGATACCTTTTGTCTTTAATAAATTAATGCTTTCACAATCAAATTCTTGAGATAAGTATTTAAATTCTGGAATATTTTTTACTAGGTTATCCAATGATTGAGACATAAATTGGAATGAATCAATAAAGACCAAGTCAGAAATCATAAATGCCATATATCTTTCCATATTGTTAGGAATAACATTAATTTCTTTTTAAATTTTCCTATTTGTTGCATAATAAAATGACCGTCATAACCTCTTAAATTATGAAAATAACAGGAATTTTATGTGTTAGTTTAAAATTAATATTACATTCTGAGTGAGCACTTCCTCTGAATTTTCCTGTTATTGACAATGGTCACGTACTGGACACTTCACCTTCTATATATTCTTTTTCACAGATATGACAAAACTTTTGTTTTTTAAATTCGGTTGAATCTTTTTTAGACATTCTTAGTTCTTTGTTAAAATGTTCTTTAAATATTTCTTTACAATATTCCACTTCCTCAAGCATTTTTTCAATAAACTTATAAACTGCATTAGGGCCTCTATAAATCTGGGTTGGTTTAGTATATTTATCGTCATAACAACAAACAACTTTATAGCCGTAACCACAATCTATATGATTTTGATATGGTTCAGTAAATGAAGATTCAGTTGATGGTTAAAGCAGTTAAAACTTTTTTAGTTATGATTCAAAATCAGCATAAATTACAAAAGTACTGCTAAACCTTTATGATAATTTTTAAATTGTACTTTACTTCCCTCTTTTGGCATTTTTACACCTTGGATACCATTAATAGCTAAACAATTTGGAATATGTTCATTTAATATTCTTTCTTGTGAAAAATTCTGTAAACATAATTTACAAAAATGTTTTTTATGTTGATTTTTTGTTTTATTAAACATTAATCTATTAAAGTCTTTTATCCAAACATAATGTTGGACTACAGTTCTTGAGGGTTTACAGTCATCATCAGTTATTTTATCATTTATTTTATCATTTATTTTATCATTAGTAATTAGCAACATGTCACAGTGTTCTTCGTATTGATATTTTGATATGTACAATGGATAAATACTATTTTCTTCATAACCAAATATATTAAATGATATTTCATTTAAAACTTCTATTTTAGGTATTTGATTTAATGTAACAGGAAATTTAATTCCAGTATAATCAAGATCGTTTATATGTTTTTTATATTTTGAAACTCTTGTGAGGGTCTTTTTCAACAGGAAATTTGTAAGCAAATGACACCATCTAAAACATTCATTATCATCATTCTTTTATTTATTAATCCTTCTTCGGATTTTGTAATGGTTTTGGTAATTCTAAATAACTTGAAGCAGCCTATGGACTTTACTTATATCTATTTATATAATGAACATCAACTGACTCTATTCTCAGCCATTCCTTCAGAAATCCAATTACCAATTCTATTTATTATTTCATCAAAAGCTTGATGTTAAAGTTTTTTTTATTTCATTTGTGTTTAATAATTTCTAAGCCTTTGATTGAAAATAAGCTGATTTATATATTGTATCAGTTTTATCCATTTTTTGCAAAAGTTATTTTTAAAACAACATTTATTTTTATACCTTTTAAAGTTTTAAGTTCAGATTTAAGTATTTCTAAGGTCGTTATAGTTAAATATAATTGATTCTTTGGATCTTGTCTATATGTAATTTTAATTCAAATTTCTTATAATATTGTTTTGAAGATCTCTCGATTTCCATCTATATATTATATTTAGAAAAAAAATCTTCAAGCAAAAAAGGATTAAAAAATAATTAAAAAAGTAATAAAATAAATAATTAAAAAAGTAATAAAATAAATAAAGTTTTAAATTATCTTTAAGAAGAAATAAAATATTTAAACTTATATCTTTTTCCATTAACTTTTGATATTCCACATTTTACTCGGTTTGTCCCTTCACAACACATTTTTATTAACCCAGCATTAATACCAAATTCTTTAGATGCTTTGTAAGTGCTTCTATATATTTTTTCTTCATTAGTATCACAGTCGGTTACAATAACTTTTTTAGGATTGTTTCGATAATTATTTGGTCTGGGACAATCACATAATCTTTCAGTATTTTCTTCTTCAGTTAATAGACAACCACAGTCCCATTCAAATAAAGTTCTTTCTAATAGATAAGGATCTATAACATTTTGTAATTTATCAATGACATGATTTTTATATTCATCGCTAACTATTTGATCAAGTTTTGATTTAATAACATTTCTTCTTTTAAGAACTTTCTTATATGAATTTTCATCTGGATTCATTATTTCTCCTAAAGTGCTAGATAATTTTGGCATAATCATTCTATCTACCTTTCTATTAACCATCTATATAATATACTTATAGAAAAAAATCTTTAAAAACGCACCTAATGAAATTATATTGATTTGAGAAATTTGTTTATATTATCTATATCTTTTGAATAAGATTTTAAAGTCATTTTTTCTAAATTGTTATCAACTGTTAAAATTTTAATACCTTCTTGAAACATTCTGTTTAACCATTCTTCGTGTAATTTGTGTAGTTTTTCTAAATAATCTAAACCAACTTTGTTTTCTTCCGTTCTGTTTCTTTTTTGAAGTCTTTTAAAACATATTTCTGGGTCGGTTTTTAACATAAACAAATCATTCAATTGGGTTTTTTCCATATGGTTTTTATAATATGATCAGTTAAGAAAAGATTGTATACTGCCCATCGGGGTCATTTATAACACCGTTGTCGTGATGTTGTTTGTTAAAAACGTTACTGTTAGTTAAATAACAACGTTCAAGAACAGAAACACATCAAACTGTTTAGCAGAAGATAACATTTTTATGTGACTGTTTAAAGTTGTTAGCTGAAAGGAAATAAATATTTGGAAGGTTCTTGAGCAGCAAGTTCAAAAAGGTTATATGAATTATAATCAGAGTCCATAACATTTTGCCATTCGTGAATTGGTTCTGGAATTATATTAAAATTAGGATTATATTCTTTAATAATATCTAAAAACGTACTTTTTCCTGATGCAATATTACCTTCAACTGATATAATTTTTCTCATTTATATAAAATACTTATAGAAAAAATCTTTAATTAAAGTTAATACAACTCTTCTTCTTTTTTACTTTTATATCCGTTAAGTTTAAATTCCTTCATGTGCATTTCAAGAGGTGTTGAATAATTTTTTTCTTTCTGCATTTCTAATAGTATTGTAAAAATATCCTGAATTACTTTTTTCTCTTCTTCTTTATTTACTTTTCCAGGATCATTAGGGTCATGAACAGCTAAAGCTGCAATCCGTGCTTTTGTTATAAGTTGTTTTATTTTGTGATGATGTGATTTTAAAATAAATTTCTTGTCGTCAAGTTTTAGTCTGTTAGTAAATATGGTAATTACTGATGGAACAGCGCCAGCAACTGCTACAAATATAGGAATAGCTGGAACAAGTACTAATGCAGCTGAGCAACCAAAAATACCTGCTGTAATATATAATCCAGTATTTACTCTCCCACAAAATTTATAACTTTTTCTGTAAGCAGCAGCTAGTTTAGTTAAGTGAATAATTAATTGATCTATTGTTTCTATTCCTCATTATTATTAGAAATTAGATTTTTATTGCTCATTTATATAATTAAACTTTTTATTTCTAAATTAAATTTGTTCAAGATCGCTAAATGGTACCCAACTATTAAATTTTTCATTGTAACCTTTCCATTTTACTAAAGCTTGTTTTTTCTTATAGTCTCGTCTAATAACTTTTTCTATTCTAAAAAACTTCTTGTGTAGTAGGTAAAAGTTCTTGTTCATAAAATGAACCTTGAATTATTTCATCATTTAATCTTTAATAGTGTATGTTCTGGGATTTGTATTATTAATTTTATAAATTATAAATATTTCCTCTGTCAAGTTTGGTGTATATCCTTTTTCAAAATGTCTTTTTAAGTTTGCTTAAACGAACTCGATCACCAATTTTAATTTTGCTTTGCTCTTTGGTATCTTTAAATCACCATATAAATTAAAGTAAACAGTACCTTTATTTAAGTTTTTACTAGCTTCGGTTGGTGTCATTTTTATACTAGAATGTTTTGTTTTGTTATATTTATCAACCATATCCTGCAAATTATTTAAATAAGTATAAGTATTATTTGCTGTAAAATATTTCCACATTATTCTTTTTAAACTTCTATTAAATCTTTCAATAACTACAGCTTTCCTTCATTAAATGTATGGTACATTATTAATCTTATTTTTATTCAAAAATGATTCAACTTTTTATTATAAAATTTCTTTTCCTTCGTTCTACCCATAAATTTACTGGTAAACCTCCTTCAGAATTATTTTTTCAAATGCTTCAGTAACAGATTCTCCAGTTTTATTCTTTAATGGAATAACCCAAGCATATTTACTAAATATATCAATAACGGTTAACAAGTACTTTACTCCTTTATTATATTTTGAAAAAGCTTGCATTTGTCAACTAAATCAGCTGACCAAGTATCATCAATATCATTAACTATCACTCTTCGTTTCTAAATTTTCTTTTAATTGGTTTGTGTAATTCTTCTGCTAATTCATCGCTCCAGCGGTAGCTTGGTGCAGTGATTCGGGGGTATACTCTACCCCCTTTTCCCGTTTTTTGATTTTTGTCCAACCCAAGTTTGTATTTCGTTTTAATTATAGGTTTTACAACTAAATGTTTTGCAATCTTTTCTCCAAATGTTTTGATTTAGTTTATTTAAATTGGAAAGCATTTTTTTTGTCACATTCACTTTTACTTAGTCTTGAGTCATAGCAAAAATCATGGTCCATACATACTGCATCCAGTTCATTGACAGGGGGTCCATTATCTAGGGGATTTCCTGGCCCACAATAATTATATCCTGGAAGTGTTAAACCTTTCTTAGGTAATAAAGGTAACATTGCTTTGTGAATATCTAAATTACCCCCTGTACTTTTAACAAACTTTGATTTCATCTTTCCACAAGATGAACAGGTAGCTTTTATCATTTTTCTCCCATTTTTTGTTATAACATAATGGGGGTTTATATTATCAGTAAATCTTCTTTCTTTCAAACAATATATTTTATTTTGTAAACTCATTCTATATCAATGTATTTAAAATTATTTAAAGACTAATAATGTAGTTATTAATTCAAAATAAGTTTAAATACCTTTACATTTTATCAATAAAAATAATCTGCCAAAAGTTTGCCAAAAGTTTGCCAAGTTGGCAGACATTGTCACATTGCTGCCACTTGGCAGAAAAATGGCAGGCTTTTGATTGGTTGAATTTGTGTTTGCCAACGTTCTGCCAAAAGTTTGTCAAGTTGGCAGACACTGTCACATTTGCTGCCACTTGGCAGGATTTTGGCAAAAATTTGACAGAAGTGTTTAATCATATTTTACTATAGGTTTTCATAAAGTACTATGAAATTTTTTTTAAATTTGTTGAAATTGGTTAGCATTGATCGGTTTAGGTCAAGGGTTAAATGTTAAATTAGATTAAACTGCGCCAGAAGCGGTATTTATATAACTACTGGTATGATCTTAAAACCAGAAGTTCACTTTTGCAAACAGGAATGGCATTTCATCGGTTAAAACATACTTACTTTATCCAAGTCATTACACATTTGCATTTACAGCAACAATGGTAAAGGAATAGGACAGAAAGCTTATTAGTTTACGGTTGTCCTTTTCTTGATCAAAGATGCATATAGAAAGTATTCATGGCACGACTATTTACAAACTAACATAAATAATTATAAATAAGAAGGAAATAAGTAATAGTTATTGTTCGAGGAATAGGTCTGCATTGTATTTATAGATCTGTGACAGATTTGTGAACCGAGTAAGGTCTATAAACACTATGCAGGCCTATTCCGAGAATGATAACTGAATCCGTACATGCTTCATTGTTTTGCAAAGTCCAGACTGGTTTCGAATTTGTAAAACGTTTGTAACATGTATGTATGATTAAAATAAAAAAATGAAGAAAGAACAAGACAATTTATCGGATACTATTAATATAACGAAATGCCCAACTTGCTACGCACATGTAAAATCTATTTGTCAGCAATTAGGACATAACATTTTGTATTGAATGAAAAATCCGTGCACATTTGGGAAACATTAGGCGATTATAGTCTCTTTCTGAGATCATCAATGTGTGTTTAGTCAGTTTGTCAGAATTTGACGTGAATGGTATTTTGTAAGTTGTTATTTTTTCATAATTATTTTAAGAAACTTTAAGTTTACTTAGTTCTTTTATTTGATACTTAAATATACACACACTATTATAAGTATTGATTTAGATTTATCATAACATTATCACAAGAAATGCGTGTCATCCGTATCACGTTAGCCAGTAAATGGTGTTAGCCCGTTACGTTACACACAAATAGGTAATTAAGTTCTCTTGTATATTTTGGTAAAATAATTTTAGCAGGCTAGGCATTTCTCCCAAGGGTAGATCAACTCGATCGGAATAAATAATATACACCAATCGGTGTAACGTGAATACCATAGGAACAATAGAAAACATTAAAGTTTTGATAACCTTTTATTAAGAAAGTGATAATATTCATACCATCATGACAATTTTGTATGATACATTTGTAAAATTCAGTTTTTTCACAAAAGGAAAATAGGTAAAATTGTACGCAGACCTGTTCGTTTTGTTGTTATTTAGATAAACTAAATAAAAAATATGAACGATATAAAATATAAATGTTAGTACTTTTCTGGAGATACTGAAACTTTTGTATGTGTGTGTTTTTTTGTGTTTTTTTTTTTTTACCCTGATAAGGCGTGCATCGAAATGTGCAAAAAAAAAAAACAAACTGCGCGCACACCATCGAGAAGATATTAAAACCTTCTACCTTCTTGACAATGAAAGTAATGAGTACTACTAATTAAGAGGTTTGTAGTCCGAGGCCTCTGTCTTCAGTGACATGGCAACGATTTGAATAAAAATTATTTCGTTTAAAGTCGTTCTGGTGCTCCACATCAGATTCACGTGAAGAAGTTGTCAGATACTTGCGGATGTAAAGTCAATACAAGTATAGAATCCAGGAGTCTGACAGTTTTAGACAAATGAAAGACTTTGTGCAATGCAAAATATATAATATATAATAATATTTAAAAGCATAATAATGTCAACCATTAATTTGATATGAATTAACGACATACAGCAAAATAAGAACATTTTTCAGAAAACGAGAAATGTACTTTGACCAGTTACCAACCATTTACCACTACCTAAAAACTGCCTTTAAATATGTTTAAACTGTCAATCTTATTTTAGACACGTCCGGAATTTATCACGAACATTTAACTAGGTTACTTTCAAAAATACAACTTCGTTATTTATGTTCCATGTTACAGAAAATCGTTACAATTTATATTAGCAGATTAATAATTAACTTGGAGGAAATTTGTGGTGTTTGTATTTTTTGCAGATTTGCGTTCTATTAAAGAAAGGGATCACCAACTCCATTTGATTAACAAGGTTTCTTCTGGAAATGAATATCAGATCAATATTTGAAGAAGATGTGTTTCGGTACAATTTGCAGGAGACTTAATGATCTTATATACAAGGCAAATTGGGTTCATATCATATAGTGCTTTTTCTTAAAGAAATGGCATCTGATAATTTAAGTTAAAGTCTAAAGAAATATATGATGTTCCCAATTCCCATGTCAGATGGATTTAGTCAAAAATCAAAAAGTGGTGAAGAGGATGAATCGGTATTAGTAGCTCTGTAAAATACAGAAAAATATTTTACCTGAAACCTGTGCTTCGATCATTGAAAATAAGTGATGTTTTACTGTAATGGTGTTAAAATCATATGTTTTTTTTTCTATTTCATAATATTATAACATATACATGACTTAATCTTTTATGTATTAATTAGCATATCTGTTTTAAGATTTTATAAGACACAATATGTCAAAGTCCTTTAAATCGAAGTAAAGAGGATCTAATTTTAAAGCTAAACTATGAACATTTTAGTGTACACATGAGATATGCTTAGATAATGTATTCCGCATCGGAATATGCAGATGATGATTTAGAATCAGACCCGTGATTTTCATGGACGTCTCCGGACAGCAAGATAACAAATATAATAAAAAACAGAGTTGTGTCAGTATAAAAAGACTGCATTTACGAATGGAGAAAGAAAATAATTACACAGATTCGGTATTTGTTGTTACCCGGATAAGGACGAGGCTGAGAATGAAAAAATATAGATTTTTGAACGTGAGGTCATTTTCATTTAGTGCATTGGTAATTCCATTGGGGACAATAGAGTCACAGAGATATATGAATTTCATTTCTTGTATAAGAAAATATCTTAATTTGATGTGAATGCAAGTAACTCTCATTTTAGTCTTGGACATATCATGATCTATGTTATTGCATTTAGAAGTCGCAAGAATTCAAGCGTAACCAAGATGGGATAGAAATGTTTCATCGGTGCTGTCAACAGCGGTGTCAAGGTCCGACAATAGATAAGAAGGGTATGAAAGGGCAACAAGAAGGTGAAGAGCATTTTGTCAAAGGTCAGTTTCGGAAGGAAAATTTCATGTGCAATAGACAGGAACATGAAAATGTATGAATGGATAATAATAACCGCGTAAACCTAACACCAAATGATTTGCATCACTAATGGACTGAAATCAAAATTAAATCAAGATTTGATCGATATATTAAAAATTACAAAACCTTATATATGTCTTAATTTACACAATTGTTGTAATAAAGCTATGATTTCTTAAAAATTTAGAATAAAGATTGACAGTGTATTCTAAAGTAAAATGTTGAATTCTACATGTACAGTATGACTTATTAAACGTATATTCTAAATACACAAATGTTGTATAAAACTATGTGTGAAATGATAAAAAGTACATGGATGACATCTCAACCGTAATAAAAACAAACATAAAAAAACTGACAAAAGCATGAAAGACACCAAAATAATAACTAATTATATCATTTATTAATCAAAATTTAAGAATAAACAGGCAGCTATGGAAAATAACTTACGCCTTACAAACATTAGTTTAACAAACGAGTATCTCTGTGTAAATCGTTCTATTTCTAAAGTGGTCATTCTGGAAACGTTATATCAATCGTTTATCGCAATAGTCGAAATGTAACAGATTTATTTCAAAACGACGTACACAATACAATGACGTTAAACTGTCATACAGGAAGTTTACGTAGTAACTTGCGTAGCGACATAATGCTTATCATATAAGGGTTTGCAAAATGGACTATAAAGCAAATATAACGTAGAATATTCCTCCTAAAAAAATGTATTTACAATTATAGCAATCAAAAAGTGATTGCATAATAGACATTAAACAGAATTATTGTAGAAAAAAAAAATGTATTAGGTTATTATACCCCCACAAAACGAAGTTTGGTGGAGGTGGGGGGGGGTGATATATAGGAGTAAGCTTGGCGGTCGGTCGGTCTGTTGGTTTTCATGGTTTCTGGATGATAACTCATAAAAGGCTTGACCGATTTAAATAATTTTTGGTACACAGAGGTAACATCAAAAATACGAGTTCGACTTTGGGGTCCGTAGGTCAAAGTGAAGGTCACAATGACCCTGAACAGTTAAATGGTTTCCGGATGATAACTTAACAACGCTTGGGCCTAGGATCACAAATTTTGTTACACAGGTGTAATATCATGAAATACAGGTCAAGTTCGACTTTGAGGTCAGTCGGTCAAAGGTCAAGGTCACAGTGACTCGGAAAATGTAAATGGTTTCCGGATGATAACTTGAGAACGCTTGGGCCTAGGATCACAATTTTTGGAACACAGATGTAACATCATGAAATATAGGTCAAGTTTGACTTTGAAGTCATTAGGTCAAAGGTCACAGTGACTCGGAACAATTAAACTGTTTCCAGAGAATAATTTGAGAACGCTTGGGTCTTAAATGTTTGTACACAGGTGTAACATGATTAAATAAAGGTCATAATCGGCTTTGAGGTTAGTAGGTTTAAGGTCAAGGACACAATAACACGAAACAGTTAAACGGTTTCCGGATGATAACTTGAGAACGCTTGGGCCGAGGATCATGAAAATTAATAGGGAGGTTGGTTATGACCAGCAGATGATTCCTAATGATTTTGAGGTCAGCAGGTCACAGGTCAATGTCACAGTGACGCGGAACATTTAAACGGTTTTCGGACAATAACTTCACAACACTTGGGACTAGGATTACGAAATTTAATAGGGAGGCTGGTCATGACCAGAGATGACCCGTAATTATTTTGGGTTCCAAAGGTCAAAGGTCATTTAAACCTTTTCCGGACAGTGTGAACAAAAGTCATCCTCGCCTATTGAATCACTAACACAAGTAAAGACAAAGGCAACAGAACATGCAAAACACAAAAATTCTCTTTTAAGGACACTTTTTCCGTTGCTTAAATCTAATGAAATGTCGAGAGGCAAAACTACACGGGTTTTTTTTTTTTTTTTTTCATCTTCTTTTGTTTTATCCGGATCATCTGCAGGCTCGTTTTCTGAAATTATATTTTCATATATATCAATTGTATATCAATTTATAATGCATATAAGATCGAATTGACGACCTCGAAATTAATGAACATGGTTAAGTGATGGAATTCTAGGCCGGGTAAATCAGTGGGATTTAAAACTAAATAACGTCTGTTTAATGTTTGAAAACTATACCTGAAGAGTGTTTAGTTTATTTTATGCAACTTAGATACTTCCTTCCTCTTAGGTGCAATGAGATCGATTGTTGTGGTATCCGTAGACTGCCTGTTCCTTCTGTAAAACGCAAATCCAAGACCATTGAATGTGAATGAATTATATTTACGATATGTGTACGAAACAGCAGCATTATATTTGTAATATTGAATATTTCAAAAAGGTTTAGATATTTTAAACCGTATGATTTACAAATACTTGATTTCTATGTTTATTACACAGTTTTCCGATAGGAATTTTTATTACAATGCAATGTCTAGACCAGTATACCAATGCTTACAGTATAACTATATTAAGAATACGTATAAAAACCTCTTCTTTATATGACCAATTTTGCATCTTGCAGACGTGTTTTGTTAGTCCAATACATATCTTGTAAATAAAGCTGGTTGTAATAATTATTTTGAAAGACGTTTAAAGGGTGCATTTCTTATATTTTTCCAAGTCATGTCAGTAAATCTAACAGACATTTTATTTTTAATCTTGCATTAGTAATTTTTGAATTACCTTTTAGTAGACAGAGTTTTCCTTACGCTGTAAACCAAAATACCTAGGAGTAGTAATGCTGCAGCAAGTGTTCCTCCCACTACAATATAAATGACTTGTTGTTCCTTCGTCTGCGGGATTTCGGAATGAATTTCTAAGTAATGAAAATGAAAATAAAACTACATTTGCAAGTATATCTACTTCTTTAAGTAGAGACCGTACCATAGCTCTTCGCATACTTTGAGTTTTCAAACTAAAGTGATTTTTACAGGTGCACCGGTTACGATGTAAATGTAAACAACGGACTCTGTCTATGAAACTTTGAAATGAATGAATGACAGTCGATCTTAGTCATAATACTGATTGACAGTGAATGCTAATGACTCCATGTGTTGCAGAAAGGTATTTAGTTTGTAACTGTAATTTCCCATCAGTTGAAATCCTCTCAAAACTGGTAATATAATTACTTATATTTGGACAAAGCTTACCGTATTTGCCGTTCGACAGCTGCATAAATGGCAAATATAAAAGATTCACTGTAAGTAATACTTTACTGGTACTACCAGTTGGTAAGTTCATACCCTGAACAACCCGTCAGAGAAATTTGGGCAGATTTGACCGATTATGACTTTGGCAGCATTAGATAATATTTTTTCTTTACACAAAAATTGTCGTAAGGTAACAAAGCGGATACGCCGATAATCCGGAGTTCACCGATTATTGTTCCAGTTCACGCAATGTAATGCAGCAATTAAACTGCATAGCTATTAGCTACTGCTGTTATAGGGAAGTGGTAGAGTGTCTGCCTTAGGTGTGAGAGGTCCTGGGTTCGAGTCCCAGTTAGAGCTTATTTAACTATTTGCATTCTGCTAAAGCATAGTTTTGCTGTTAATAGACTGTTCCAGATGTTCTAAATTTTTAGCACACAGTATCATGGATTATTATTTAGCAATCAAGATCAAAGTTGAATGTTAAAAATAAAATGCACCCAATTAGAAAATATTCACTATATTATGTCCCTTTGATGTTTATGCTCTCCGTGTTAAAAAAGAGTTACAATTCCTTGATCACAAAATTTTCGTTAACATGAAAATATTAAATGCTTATAACTCCACACTTCTGGTTAAAATATTGTCTATATTCCTGTTTTTGAGAAATATATGGACATTTGTTTTAATTTCAAAGCTTTTTAACTTCAAACTTTTGATTTGAAAAACTTAGGTACTATCTCTATTTTAAGTCATGTGATCACATACTTCCATACTTAAGAATGTCTTTGAAACGCGTACATGCTTTACAAGAGGACAAATAAATTTGCAATCGCCATCTCATTCTGGCTTTGGATCGATAAATATTACCATTGGAAGCAGCAAAAAGAATGGAATAATTGGTTTGTTTACTAAATGCTACGCACTTTTTATTTTGTAACTTCGAGTTGAGTTCATCAAAATGATGTCTTTACTGTCATCATCTTCATGTTTGATTGCAATTTGAAAATAATATTCTCTGCCAGTCTGTACCTCCGGTATAGAAAGTGTACTTGACATCTGAACTACTCCATCTCCGCCGCAAGTTCCAGATTTGCATACAGGTAAAACACTAACAGTTGGTGAACTCATCTTGTACAGTTGGGGTGTTTGGCCTGCCTGATTGTATGCATAATAAGACTGCTATAATGTGCATGTTTTTAGTTGCAATAATTTACAGAAAAAAATATTGTTATAGTAAATATTCATTCAGACTTTTTCAATTAGATACCAAACATTTTATGAATTAACCAATTCTATAATACACAGATAGTTACATAATTGTTAAGTTGTGTAAATAGTTAAAACATATAATTGTAAAATCAAAGATCAATAACATCAGTGCAGACCACAATTGCAAAATGTTGGTACTGGACACATTGCTGAACTATACATTTGACAGTGGGTTTGTCCACTATTAACATTATTAATATTAAGTACTTTTTGCCACATTAACATTAAATGGCTCTGGATACACCTGTGTCCAAAATATGGTCTATTCTGTACCAGGTGCTGTATTAACAAAAAGTATATCTATTAGTCAGTTAGCAGTAAAGATAAAACTGAACATTGTTTGGACTTAATGATAAGAGTACAGGTGGGCATTTTATTTTGTTAAACAGTCCCAGACAAATACTTTCAGCATTTAGAAGTAGTATTTACTATCATAAAGTAATTTTGACCTATTGCTTTGTCCGTACAATATAGAAATAGAGACACTTTTAATCCAGTGATAGTACTTCCTGGTTGCATGATATTTTGGGGATTAAATGTCAAATAAAATATTTAGAAAAATATATTTTCATTTTTATTTGTCACACTGGTTGTTCTTTTGAAACAAGTACGTATACGTTGTTTTGGTCAACGAGATGTAGAAGAGGCTTGGCAGCCCAATGTTTTATGTAGTCGTCTGGAAAAAAACATTAGTTATCATGTCCTAGGACACAATCGAATTGTCATAGAAAAGACATAGTGATTATGTGGTGGTCAAAACATTAGTGCAAACATTTTAAATTATTTTTCTAACAACAAATGAAACAGTTAAACATGCATGGAACATATTGAGATTCAATACAGTCTACTTGGATATTCCGAGTCAGTCTTAAATACAGGTCACTCTAAACGTTTTATGGCTGATGACAACAAAATCTCAAGCAAAAATTAGAAAAAAATATTAAGCATTTGTGCATATTAGACAATCGTAGGTTATTACATTTACCTATTTTTTCAAGCAAAAAAAATGTTGGTATGTCGCTGATTAGCTCGAGGTGATAATTTTTGCCGAGAAAATCAAGAGCTTTACTTTATTGCCAGGTGATATACACAGATAAATAATACATGGGCATGAGGTACATTATATACCTATCACACTATAGATATATAGATTTGTAAATATTTGTTATTAAAATGTTGTTTATTATTAAGTATTGGGGTATTCCGAATCACTTCCTTTTTGTCTGATCTATTCTGTATCAAATAGAGAAAAGTGGGAATTTCACAGATCGCTCAACACGACAAAAACAAAAATGTTGCAGGCTCGGTTTGATTGAGCCTGTTCGTGGACGGTAGTGGAAATGCATGCTACCGTCCACGCCCTCTAGCCCCGGGTTGAGCAGTACTCAACATTTACACATTCTAAAAGTACAAAAAGCAATTTAGAGACATCCGCAGATGTATTCAAACGGCGGTGAACATGGAACCTTCAATGATACACGTGTTGAGGCGTGTAATTCCATGAAGAGCGGCGTTTGGTCCCCAGATAAAGTAAAGGGTTTGCCCCAAACGAGAAAACAATGGGCAGAACTAAACTAACTGGAATTTAGGAAGGGGATCTGAGGTTATGGAGCATGCGTATCACAGGAACTGTCAAAAGACAAAATTAAAAAGCAGGCACCATATCGAAGGGGTAATTAAACAATACCCAAGGCTATGAAAGCGGGAGTATTGGAACCACCCAGGCCGAAATGGTCATGTTGAGAAACTAAACAGTACCAATAACACAACATAAAAGTCGTTCTGAACGATCTGAGAAGATCGAAATATAACAGCCCTGATTGAATGTACGGGGAGACTTTTTACGGCCGCCACACGACACAAACAACGCTGCTGTGATAATAAAATAGAGAAAAGTGGAAACTTCACTGGTCGCTCAACACGACAAAAACGAAAATGTTGCAGGCTCGGTTTGATTGAGCCTGTTGATGGACACACTTGTTTATTTATAACATATGTGCATCGTTTCTCTTGCACAACACTTAAATATTTGCTAATGCTCTTCCATTAATTTGAAACTATCTTGAGTTTATGTCAATAGTTAGTCTAAACCATTTTGCATGTTATGTGCGTTACACTGAACGGCGGTTTGTTTCAATATTAAAATTGTAACAACAAATATATACAGGGTTCGTTATGGTTTTATTTTTTAATTTAAACTGATCATGTTGTTTTATCTGAACGAATATAAAGTTCTTATAGCAACCTGAAGGCCATTTCACTTCACTTACTTAGTATCACTACAGGTAGAAATGATTCAAATATTATGCAAAGTAAGAGATATCTCATAATTCAGAATTTATCTTTTTATTGGTAATTTAATGATTTATTCATGAATATGTGTACACGATATTGTACATTTTGAAGCATAAGTCAAATTTTATTATTTATGAAATTAAGTAATTCGGAATACCTGAGTACACTGTAATTTTATATACTTTCAGTAGTTAGATAACGATCCATTCTTTGCGTGTTTTCGGCTCGGATGACCCTACTTCAGAGCACTTGGTTTCGGACACTCTTTGTGGTGTGTTTATATCTTTATTCAAAAACAGCGAATAAAAAAAAACTTCTGAAGATCTTTGGAGATCTTTGAAAAACAAAATGTCGTCTAACACGTAAAATTGGACATGACCAAATAACCAAACACACAATAAAATGACGTTCAGTAGACTTCAACTATACAACAAATAAAACAGCTAGACAAAATTAAGAACAATAGTCCAAATTCTTTGTGATACTTCAACCAAATGACTTATTATGAGAACGACAATTTATTTATTTATGAGAATAAATATGATGACCAAATATAAACTCTATAAGGATATCCTTACGAAATATAGACCGCAACAACAGAAACTAATCACAGGTATACTCTGTTTGACTCGAAAATATAAAAATACTGAGTCTAAGTTCAGGTATACCTTCAAGACCGCCATGCGGTTGTATATAAAGTATATTACCATTTTGACATTGAGGCATGTTCCTTACTTGTTTTGTTAATATAATATGGAAACGTAGTTTCAGATAGAAATATTTACACTTGAATTAACAGGATGAGGAAAATCAGTTTCGTTTATAAATAAATACTGGATTATATTTGAAAAAGCTACTATGTTTACACAAACCCTGTATGTATATATTCAGTAATTGGAGAGTATATTCTTACCTTGTTATAATACCATTGCAAAGTTATTGCTGACCTTGGAAATACGCATCCGGACATCGCCGTTATGTTGATCATATCGTGACTGGCATCTTTTGATTCGGAAATTGTTGTTGTGCTTTGATTAGGAAAAACTAAAATAACAATGTTATTTGTATTTATACAAAAAGCTTTCAGATATTTCACAGCATACATGTAAAAGCCTTTTAACAGGCCTTTGCAACCACTAAAAAGAAGTGTTTAGAAACTGAGATATATAATGTTGCAAGTAAGTTCGTTTACTCTTAGAAAATAAAGTAATCCGTCCTTAAAGAATTCCCAGTAAATACCAATGTGAAATTAAAAAAAAAAAATACCTTTCACTGCCAGTGAAACATGTACAGTATCCGAACCATCTTTACATTTTATTACACGTCCATCGGCTTTAAATGTTACAGGATTAATAGTCATGTTGAATACTCCATTGCTTGTGTTGTGGGAAAATTCAATATTTTGGAGTTTGTATGGCGGGTACTGAACACAGTTGGTTGTTATACACTCTGCTACTTTATCAGAGTCAATTAACCAGGTTATTGTGTATTTATATGTCGGGATCGAACAGATAAACGTGACCCTAGAACCACATCGGACAGACCCGGTATCTCGCAGACTACCAACACTGTGTATCGTAACAGTCGGGGATACTTCTGGAATAGAAGGAAAGCGACTTTAATTGGTGCACTAATTTCTATAGCAGCGTCATGCATACGTTTGTTTGAAAAAGCATCTTTATAACTATGATAGGAAAACGAGTGTAACGTAAACCCATAAAAACTGAAAGCAAAATAAAACAAACAAAGTGAAAACCTTTATATAATGCTTTAGTTCCTCTTAATATTGATACAGTATTTCAACGAAATATAAAATAGTGTTTTAAATGTGTTTTCGGTCTCAAAATATTTATTACAAAATATGGCATTCATATTTATTTGACAACTTCAAATGAAATTGCATTTTTTAATTGTATTTAACTTGAATGCATCCATAAATCATCATCTAATGAATCAGACTTTGATTGTATGTCTGCATACTGTATGGTACTTAAATGTATATAATTTCATAATTTTTTAAATACGGTTTGTACGAGATGATACATAAAGGGATTTTCCAGGTATGCTATATGTTTATATATTGTACAATGTGTGTTACATGCAAATGACTCAAGTGTGACTGTACGATTTTTCGATTCAAGATTTTTTCTTTTTCAGATCATGCCAAAACTTTCGTTTTCATACAAAGCTATTATAAATAACCTGTACTTTAAATAAATACACGCCTTCGCGTTTTTAACTTAAATATATACATGTATTAGTTGGTAAATAAATCTAAAAGTAAGACCGTGTAATAGCCTAGAACACTACACAGCTTTAGATAGAAGACTCGGCATGATTGAGTCTGTTTGTGACAGGATATGGAAAGTGCAACCCTCCCTATGCCCCATAGCATCAGCTTAAGCATAGATCCATAATCATAAAGCAACACTGAATACTGACGCCCTCATTCTAAAGCCACCAGACCTAGGTACGTGTTATTATAATGGATCACGGAGATCAGTTATTGTTAAGGGATAATAGAGGGGTGGGTGCGGGGGCGTGATGGGTGTTGCACATTCCATCTCGTCTCATGGCTTAATCAAACTTAGTCTGCTATTAGTTTAGTTTTGTTGATTTCTATGCTTCCAAATTATCTTCATTTGCATTTGGTTTGATTTATTGATATAAAAATGGATTTTGGAAAGTGTTTGGTACAGAATTGCTGTTGAATACTACGCAGAACAGTAACTTATTTCTTACCATATGATTAAACAAAATGAAGTTTTTCACAAATTTATAGATTATCTTTATAGAAGACAGAACTGCATGTTAATATTATAATATTGCTTATTCCTACTCGATATGTAAAAATACATTCCATGGTACGATATTGTGTCTCAAGCTGTCTTTATTTTCCACCCTATTGTGTAATTGCAAGGGAAGTAAACAAATAGATAACTCTGTTTGTAAGTACTGGCATAAGGCAACAGTTGTAATTCTTTGCGGAGCATAACATTAAATTAAATCTAAAAACTTCTGTTTTTGATATAAACAAAGCTGTTATAAATTGAAAATTTGTAGAATCATTTGTTTTTATTTATTTTAAAAGGCCTAGAAATCAATTTCTAGACTTTATTTAATGTACAGTGAAGCACCGCTCGCTCGAGCATCAATGACTCGAGCATCCCGGCTCGCTCGAGCAATTTATGTGTCCCGGCCGATTTCCTTCTATTTTCTATGTGAAATTATCATGGCTGGGTCAAGCATCGATAACTCGATCGCCCGAGCATGACACCTGGTCCCTGTGTATTAATATACTCTTTGTTGCTTATGGCAAACTCGAGCATAGGGGTCAAATGTTTTCACACCTTCGGCGGTCAGAATGTATTAATGTTAATTAAAAATTTTCACACGTCGTGAGAACTGCATGGTCTATTCCCCGACTATCTTAAATGTTTGTTTGCCGGTATATTTGATCTGATAATGAGACTGATTATTGATGAAAGGTGGAAGAAAAATTGTATTGATCAAAATTGTTATTAATCATTACTTTTTTTCTGCGGGATCGAGAAGATAATTATGAGATATTAACAGTCATTCTCTGTAACCACTGAGAAAATTGTGCCACGCATTGTCAAGCATTTTCTTCAAACTCCTGCCATACAATGATAGGATAAATGTAATAAATAAAAAAACATTTATAACCTCAATTTGATAACTGGTTGCCATAGAAACGAACTGTATTTTTAAGAAAAGTCACAAAATCCTGCCATACTCGGACGCTTGGTACAGTAATTTGATTTTTATCCATAATATCATTTAACATCTATATTTTTTATATTGATATGCATCAAAATAGTTTAACTCATGTTCAGCATTCACTCAACATTCACGATACAAGCCGAAACGATTTATAATACATCATTAAGGCCCTTAAATGTAACAAAAAAGTGTATAAAAGGTGCTTACTTTTGGTAAATGGTATTTGAATATGCATCTGGTTTGCATAAATTGATATATTGGGCTAAATTGGCAGAAAATTGAACTTACATAAACATCAATAACATATTTGGGAATCTATCTAGTTTCCCCATAAACGCGATTTTAATATAAAGCTTATTTCCCTTTTCTCCTACATGATTTATCCCCCTTTGATGATCTTCACAGAGGAGATATAGGCAACATTAAAAAAAATTATGGCGGAGAGCTATCTTTGCCACGAGTTTTCAGTGTCATTGTCGTGCTATATAAATGGTTTATCGTTAGGAATCATAATAAATGATTGCAGAAGACGAACTTTGTGTATATTTATCAGATTCAGGTTGCATTCATCGTAATTCATACTCGAAACCTGTTATTTTTGGTAATCATCATCCGGATCATTTACGTGAATTGAAAGTTAAACACACTCCGTACCATAACGTGTGCTATTCTGGATACACATTCAGGGACTACGGAAAAATATGAGCGACAAATCTCTGGGCAATCTCTGGAGAAAATTTGTTGACAGTTATTTCAGCAATCGAAGTTATATTTTCCACAGGCACAGGTAAGGTACTCGTAATAAGTTTTGATTACTGGCATAACAATTAACATGTTTTATCAGTGTTTATGATATGACAATTTTCATGTATCTACTTTAGTTTTTTATTCAGACTCTATGATTTGTTCATAGGAAATACCAGAAATACCTAACAACAGTATGTCAAGCTTTGTATTACATGTAGTCAAAATAATTTGACAATCAGATTGGTATATAAAGTTGTGACGGGGAAGTCAAAACGTTAGTTCTGGCTACCATAACTTAACTGATGCCATTTTTATATTCTAATAGTCACATCCATTAGAGATCCATAACATTAACAGCTGAAGCTGGATTATTTTAGCTGTGTAACTGTCAATACTCTGAAAGACCAAAATAATGGCAGATATATCACAATACACAGTCGTGTAATGTTATTGGTTTTATCGCTTGCGCGTTATGCTGTGTAGATGACTGATATGGTAAACAATAATCATGTACAGTACATACCTACATTCATTGCATTGGTTTAAATCACCGAATAATTCGTAATTTTGGAAATCATTTGATAAATTTTACTTAAAGCAATATAAATTAGTTCTCAGGAATTTAATCTCCTGTAAGTAAGTTTTGTTTGAATCTTCGGCGAGCTTGTGACGTATTTGCATTTAAACATATAGCTTGTAGCATGTCAGCTGTGATGAAAATTTCAGCGGAATTTTCTCCACTATTTGGGTCTTAAAGTGTTTGACACAAGTGGAGGTATTGCCCATATGAAACAATTATCTCGATACTTCCTAGGATTGCGTCAAATTAGTTTGACTATGATTTTTAAGATGAAAAATATGTTCCTGGATTCTTATATTTTACAAATCAGGCCTGTTTTGCAGGATGCTAAAGTTATGTCCTTGATTTTGACATATACAGTATACACACATTACACATTTTCATTTTTTGTGTGTGACCATATGTTTTTTATTTATTTTAAAGTTTTTTGTTGGTTATTTGTTCCTCAAATATTTCCAGCACCAGATATGCGGAAAACATAACTAAGATTAAATGATCTGTCACAACATAATTTGATATCATTGTGTCTTACGTATTTTGTGCCAGTTGGATTTGCAATATTTATGTTGTGTCTTGACAGTTATTTATGTTTCAAAAGGAAATAACTATCAATCCATGAACAATTTAGATTCATGTTTTAATAGGTGAATATTGGTTAAATCATATTTGATTTGTTAGTTTGCAAGAAGATTAAAGAATGATGTAAATAACACACAACATCTGGAAAGAGAAGGTCCATGCCCCTAGACAATCCTTAAAAGGAATTTTTAGGGTTACAGGATCCCTACCTCTAGAATCACATACTAGAGGTAAGGATGTGTGCCCTTAGACACTTCTAAGTCTGTTATAAAGGAAGATTTCCCTACTTTCTTTAGACTGATTTTGCATCCATTCAATTAAAAAAAAAAGAAATTGAAATTTTAGCCCCATTGTCATTGAAGTACTGTAACAGGATATTTTAATATTTGAAAACAGTGTATAATATTCAATGTCCTGTCTTAAAAATAAAATTGTATGTAAGATTCCCTGTAAACAACACAGTAAGCTAAGTGTACAAAGCAATGGGAGCATTGCAATTTTTATGCCCCCACTTCGCGGGGTGTGGGTGGGGGGTGGGGCATATAAATTTGCTCTTGTCCGTCCGTCCTTCCGAAAATGTTGTGTCACGCGTAGCTGTGAAACTATTTGACGTAG
Organism: Mercenaria mercenaria; assembly: GCF_021730395.1. Lineage (NCBI taxonomy): Eukaryota > Metazoa > Mollusca > Bivalvia > Venerida > Veneridae > Mercenaria > Mercenaria mercenaria. Next base: position 49,256 of record NW_026459057.1, read on the forward strand.
AGTCACAAAACTTTACAGGAATGTTGGTCAGCATGTGTAGTTGTGCACCTGGGGTTTCGCGTCCGGATTCATTCAGTCATGTAGAAGTTATGGCCCCTGACTTTGTAAAAATTGGTCATTTTAATGTTGTGTCGCGCATAGCTCCAAAAGTATTTGACCTAGAGTCACCAAAGTTTACAAGGAATGTTGGTCAGCATATGCAGTTGTGCACCTGGGGTTTCGCGTCCGGATTCATCCAGTCATGTAGGAGTTATGTCCCCGGACTTAGTTAAAAATGGATCATTTTAATGTTGTGTCGTGCGTAGCTCCAAAAGTATTTGACCTAGAGTCACCAAAGTTTACAGGAATGTTGGTCAGCATGTGCAGTTCTGCACCTGGGCTTTCGCATCCGGATTCATTCAGTATTGTAGGAGTTCTGGCCCCTGACCTGGGAAAAAATTGTCATTTTAATGGGATGTAGTGGGGGCATCTGTGTCCCATGGACACATTTCTAGTTTGTCAAAATTCTATACACCCATTTAAAAAAAACAGGATGTATTATGGGAATGCTGGCCGGACATAACTTCTTTATGTATAGAGGGATTTTGATGTAACTTGGGACAGTTATTCGCCATCATGAGACGGAGTGACATGTACAAAAACCAGGTCCTAGGATTAATTTACAGACTTTGTATCATCTCTTCTTCGTGCGTTGAGGGATTTGAATGTAACTTGACACAATTGTTCACCATCATGAAACATAGTGTCATGCGCAAGAACCAGGTCCCTAGGTCAAGGTCACACTTAGAGGCCAAAGGTCACATACAAGAATGACTTTGTCCGGAGCATTTCTTTTTCATACAGGAGGGAATTAGATGTAAATTGGCACATTTGTACACAGTCATGAGGCAGAGTTGAGGTCTTGGCACATGTTTGACTTATATAATACTATTCAGATGATTAGGCATGATTGTGGAAGACATGCATTTTTTCAAAAGCAGCTCTAGTTAAAGTTACTGAAAGTTTACTACAGTATTTTCATTATCATAATCATTTAAAAGATGAAGTACCGGTATTTCACTGTGTACATACATTCGTAGTATGCTTTTAGTTACTCGCACATCTATTGGTATTAGTCAATACTGATTTCCTGTGTTACTGTGTTATATGACTTGATGTGCAGAAATCTGTGTCCTAGATGTGGTGATATTACTTAAACAAAACACATGACATACATCAATGACATTTTAAAACATTTTTTTTCAGGCATTTCCCCAAACGGTAGGAGAATTTTGATAGAGATTCTGCATATGACAGACTACAATATATTAAGGTAAATTTATATAGAATATATGCTCATGTGTAACAACAGTTTCTTGGTTTCAATTTTGTCCTTAATATCATTATCACTTTGCATATTGTACCTTTAAATTAGTATTCTGTCATCACAGCCACATACCCCTTAATTATGCCCCTTTCAGTGTTCAGTTTTAACTGCAAAATTATATGTTACCAGGTTTCTGAGAAACTGTTTGACTGCTTTCAGGATCATTGTTACAATAATGCTATCGTAGGATGATTTCACAGAGCAGGTTTTATAATTCAAGCTGACATTTTGTCAACGCATAAGTCTATTTATAAGTCTTTGCCACCTTGAATTGACCATTCAGAACTTGGTTTCACATCTCTGGCTTACAGTTTACCAAAGTTTGCCCATTTTTAAACTTACACAAATTTGTAAAGCTTTTGTATGTAAGCAGATATTGTGTGGAAGGATTTCAAACAGTTGAAAGTGCTGCCTTTTACCAGTTCTTGTTAGCTCATCCAAGCCAAAAGCTCAGGATGATTATTGTGATCGCTCACGATCCGGCATCCTTCTACCCTTCCGTCCACACTTTCCTTTAAACAACATCTCCTCCTAATTTTGATGAAACTTCATAGGGATGTTACTTGGATGGTCTTTGAAAATTGTTCAAAGAATTGAATTCCATATAGAACTTGCCATTCCAACAAAAAGGAAAAATTTGAAAAATCTTCTTGTCAAAAACTACAGGTCATAGGGCTTTTATGTTTGATATGTAGCATCATCTAGTGGTCCTGTACAAGATTGTTCAAATTATTCCCCTTGGGTCAAATATGGCCAGACCCTGGGGAGAGAGTCAAATGGCTTACATAGACTTATATTGGGAACACTTTGAAAATCTTCTTGGCAAAAACCACAAAGCATAGGGCCTCAATATTTGGCATGTGGCATCATCTAATGGTCCTCTATAAAAAAAAATTCAAGTTATGCCCCTGGGGTGAAAAGAGGCCCTGTCCCGGGGGTACCAAGTGTTACATAGACTTGTAGGAAACAACTTAAAAAATCTTTGTCTGAAACCTCAAGACCTAGGCCTTTAATGTTTGGAATGTAGCATTGCCTTGTAGATCTCTACCAAGGCTGTTCAAATTATGTCCCTGGGGTGAAAAGAGGCCCCATACCGGGGGTCCTAAGTTTAACATCGACTTAAATAGGAAAAAAAATGTCTGAAACTGCAAGGCCTAGACTTTTGAATTTTGGTATGTTGCATTGCCTAGTGGTACTTTACAAAGAATGTTCAAATTATGCCTGTAGGGTAAAAAGAGGCCCTGCCCTGTTATAAATTAACTTCAAGTGGTATATGTAATGGAATTAGGAAACCTATTGTTTCCCTTTTATAAATTTATAAATTATATGTAATTTTATTTGATTTTCAGGAGCAGTAGCGGAGTTATCAACCATTGTATTCTAGTGTCTGTAGGACAACTACACAAGGACTTTTTCAACAATAAAAGCTGTTCACACTCAGCAAAATGACTTGAACATAAAAAGGCTAAGCATGTATATGCCGATACTTCATTCAACATGTTCCACTCAAAGGAAATGCTGCCTTTGCCCAACAATAATGAGAGTATAGCTGAAAGTACTGTATTACTACACTTGTGTAAGAATGAGTAATTTTAGAAACAAAATGTAGAATCAGCTTCAATTTCGAACAAAAAAACTTCGAGAAAGAATTTTAACACAGATAAAGTGGCATGAACAAAGTCGAACCCTTTGTGGCAATGGAGGAAATGAGACTGTCGGAAAAGTTTACCAGACATAAATTCTTGTCAGGTCAACAGATCAGCTCCTACTTCTCTCGTTTTCATCAACTCGAAAAGACAACAGATGTTGAAGATTATGACTCGGATGTTGAAGAAGATGGAAAGAAAGCTATCCGGTCAAAAAGTTCTTTCAAGTCTAAATTGACAGCAGCCACTAAAGACAAAATATGACTACTTCCATGGCTGACAATTTAAAGTTAGCAGAAGACTTAAGAAATAATTTATAGCAAAACCGCTTTTTACTTTGTTTTTTCACAATGGGAGTTTTAGGTCAAGCAAGAGCAGTTATTTCATATTACGTTTAACAGTCAGATTGTATAGTGTTTAAACATGTCTTGCTAGAAATTATTGCTATTCTAATATATCGGGTATGTAAAAGTTATATCAAACATGACGAAACTGTTTATTTTGCACATGTATGGCACCAAATGTTAGGTCGTCACATTCTTTGTCAGTACCAGAAATAATATGCTTGCAAATTGAACTGGCGTTTCCAATGTTGGCAAAACCCATCTGATATTCCCATTGCCAGATGAATTTCGTGCTGTTAATGACAACTAGAGATTCATGCACATATATTGTTTATTTAAAATTCGAAATAGTCAGATATATTGATAGTTTCTCTACGTTCCTTGTAGTATATTTCTTGATTCAAAAGATGTTACTTTATGGTGATAACACAACGTTACACTACAAATGATAAAGCTAAAATGGAACTTTATTATTGTGCATCACTGAAAGGTCATGACATCACTTCTGCTTACAGACATCTATTTCTCGCACTTTACAAACTCTAAGAAAGAGTGCTACAAAGAAAGTATTTCTATTTGCTTTATCTATTTTTTTTATTTGTAAAATACTGTGTGCATGGAAACTAGTCTGCCAGAATATAAAACTTTTATGTATAAGACAAGAAAAACCTTCAGTCGTGTTTAAAATTCAGATAGAAATATCCCTCCCTCGGCCACCTGAGCATGGGTGCATGGTATCGAGGATTGTAGAGTTGCCGCCCAATGTGCAGGTGCCCTCGGGATGGATATTTCTATCTGATTCGTATAACAAATGACATATATTATTAATACATCTTGCAGAATAGTTCCATTAAGGCGCAAATGAAAGAGAAAGCGTACAGCAAATAACTAGCTGAGGGTATGTGTAAATTAATCAAGAAAGTTGTGTTTTGTGATATTTTGTTTAAAAACATGTTTTCTAAGTAAAATATTTTATCAAATTTGAAGCGCTGGTTCTTGATAAATACATGGTGCACCATTGAAGTGACATCAGCATTAACATAGAAACATTATGAAGGGGTTATACTCAAGCAGAATAATTTTACAAGGGCCTAGGCGAATAACACTGCATATAACAGTTTAGTTTTATTAGCTCACCTGTCACGTAGTGACAGGGTGAGCTTTTGTGATTGCCCTTCGTCCGTCCACAATTTCTTGTCTGAACGATAGTGGTTTCATTTATGAGTTTGTTTTAACCAAAACTTGCACACAACTTGTATCACCATAAGATCTTGGTTCCTTTATGGAACTGACCAGATCTTTTTATGGGTTCCAGGGTTATGGCCCTTGAAAGGGCCAAAATTAGCTATCTTGACCTTGTCTGCGCAATAGCAGCTTCATTTATGATTTGATTTTAACCAAACTTGCACACAACTTTTATCATGGCAAGATCTTGATTCTTTTATTGAACTGGCCAGATTCCAGTATGGGTTCCAGAGTTATGGCCCCTGATAGGGCCAGAATCAGCTATGTTGACCTTGTCTGCACAATAGCAGCTTCATTTATGATTTGAATTTAATCAAACTTGCATAAAAACTTGTGTCACCATATTAAGATCTTGGTTCCTTTCTTGAACTGGCCAGATCACATTTTGGGTTCCAGAGTTATGACCCCTGCAAGGGCCAAAATTAGCTATTTTGACTTTGTCTGCACAGTAGCAGCTTCATTTATGATTTGATTTTAACCAAATTTGCACACAGCTTGTTACACCATAATATTTCAATTCTTTTTTATACGCCCTAAGAGACGTATTACGTTACCGCCTCGGTGTCTGGTCTGAATGTCTGTCTGTCTGTTGGTTAGCAATTTCATTTCCGCTCTGTAACTCTTGAACCATTTGAAGGATTTCAAAGAAACCTAAACAAATGTTCACCTCATGGAAACGATGTGCAGAGCGCATGTTTCAGATGGCTCACTTCAAGGTCAAGGTTACACTTAGGGGTCAAAGGTTATATGACTTTGTTTTGTGTGTATATTGCTCTGCATTTGCGTTGCATTGCATTGCTCTTGTTTTTTTTGTAGCTCGACTATTCGAAGAATAAGAAGAGCTATCCTACTCACCACTGCATTGGCGTCGGCATCACACCTTGGTTAAGTTTTTCGTACCAGTCCACTTCTTGACAAATTCTTTTGAGATAAAGCTTGGAAACTTTCAACACTTGTTTACCATCACCATAGCCTGTTGTAGGCAAGAGCACATAACTCTATCAAGGATTTTGGCTGAATGATGGCCCCGTTTGACTTAGAAATCATGGTTAAGTTTTTAGTACCAGTTCTTATTTTGGCAAAGTCTTTTGAGATAAAGCTTTGAAACTTTTAACACTTGTTTAGCATCACCGTGTCTAGTTATAGGCAAATGTACATAACTCCATCAAGGATTTTGGCTGAATTATGACCCTTTTTGACTTTGAAATCTTGGTTAAGTTTTTTGTACCAGTTCATATTTTGACAAAGTCTTTTGAGATAAAGCTTTGAAACTTTCAACACTTGTTTACCATCACCATTTCCAGTTATAGGCAAGAGCACATAACTCCATCAAGAATTTTGGTTTAATTATGGTCCTTTTTGACTTAGAAATCTTGGTTAAGCTTTTTGTACCGGTTCATATTTTGGCAAAGTCTTTTGAGATAAAGCTTTGAAACTTTCAGCACTTATTTACCATCACCATAACCAGTTATAGGCAAATGTACATAACTCCATCAAGGAGTTTGGCTGAATTATGGCCCCTTTCTACTTAGAAGTCTTGGTTTAGTTTTTCGTACCAGTTCATATTTTATGTAAAGCGTTTGACATTTGGCTTTGAAACTTTTATCACTTATTCAGTATAATAGTCTCTATCTGTAGGAAAGAGTACATAACTCTATCATCTATCTTGGCTGAATCACGGCCCTTTTTGGACTTAGAAATCTGTTCTGTTTTCATACAAGCTCATGTTTTGTCAAAACTATATGACATATAGCTTTTAAACTTTGAACACTTGTTTATCATTACGATTTCCATCTGTAGGCAAGAGTACACCTATCGAAATCCATAAATACTGGAACATTGTCTAATCTATTTTTTTCTTTTGTCTGAATATCTATGTTAATATTGACCCCATTATTCAATCAATTCTTCGAAAAGTCGAGCGCGCTGTCATCAATCAGCTCTTGTATTTGGCAGATTCTTCTTTTGTTCACTTACAATATTTTTTTTTAATTACTTCCCTTTTATGTTACTATAAATAGCTTATTTAGTAACTTTTAATTATTGGCCATAGGGAAAAACCGAGACCACTTTCCTATGGTACAACATGGATGGTACCTCCAATTTATAGATGTATTTTGACATATCTGTACCTTTAAGAAAATTTCAACTACATGTATATCTTCTCATGATTCTTTTGATTAAACTTGATAATGATCTTTTTACCTTCTTGTCCTTATGTGCAATGATGACAGTTGAGCGATATAGGGCCATTATGGCCCTCTTGTATACTGAAACATAATATACTATTTCTTCTATTATGGGTTCAGGTCAACAAGAATATAGGGACGCACTTCTTTATAGTAAATTTACAAATTACGTTAAATTGTTGTAGTGTTAATGCAACAGCATGAAAATACTCTCTGAATCAATAATAACTAGAGCCTTGATATTTGGCGTGTGATATCAAAGTTAAAATGTCTTCTGTAATTATTCATCAACCACCACAGTTGTTGTTATACGGATGGTGTCTGTCAATATGTCCTTCCGTCCGTAACACTTTATGTCTGCTCTATATCTCCTTAACCCCTTGAAGGATTTTCATGAAACTTTAGTCAAACAATCACCTCATCAAGATAATATGCACAACTTATGGGTCAGCCATGTCTGCTCAGGGTCAAGGTCACAACTCTAGGTCAGTGGTTTGAGCCTTCCATTTTGTGTCCGCTCTGTATCTCCTAAACCCTGAGAAGGGATTTCATGAAACTTGGATCAAATAATCACCTCATGAAGACAATGTGCAAAACTCACTGGTCAGCCATGTCTGCTCAAGGTCAAGGTTACAACTCAAGGTCAAAGGTTTGAGCTCTGAATCTCATTAACCCTTGAAGAGTTTTCATTAAACCTTGGTCAAATGGTCACCTCATCCAGAACTCATAAGTAAGCCATGTCGGCTCAAGGTCTACACTCATTTATGCCAAATAAAAGAAAGATTGCTTTATGCATAGCAAAGTAAAAGCCTGGAGATGCTCTAAAATAACCATTGACCCCCCAAGTATGACCTTGACCTTAGAGATAGGGTTTGCACACAAAACTGTGTCTTACAGAGATGAACATTTTTGCCAAAGATAAAAAAGATCGCTACTTACTTATCAAAGTTGTGGCCTGGACAAGCTCTAAAACGACCTTTGACCCCTAACTGTGACCTTGACCTTTAAGATAGGAACCTGGGATTTGCACTAGACACTCCGTCTCATTGAGTTAAACATCCATGCCAAATTTAAAGAAGATTTCTCAACACATTCCAAAGTTATGGGCCATACAAGATCTGATATGACCTTTGACCTCCAACTGTGACCCTGACCTTTGGGATTGGAACCTGGGATTTGTGCATGAAACTTTGTCTCACTGATGTTAATACTCATGCCAAATATAAACAAGATTGCACCATGCATGTCAAAGTTATGATCTTGACAAACGTTATTTAATTTTTTTGAAAATTGAAAATATGCACATTTTGTTTCCATGGTAACAACGTTTTGGAAGTAGATTCCCAGAACTTTTATTTCATATTCTGTAACAACAAGTATTTTCCTTTCATAGACCAAGGCTTTTTGTTCCCAATGTGTCCGCAGGAAATAACAGCAGTTAGTTAAAGATTACGCAAAATCAATGTTTTTCATATACAAGGACCACCCCACAATTCTGAGTGTACGCATGACAATCACAACTGTTTAATTTATATACAGACTGGTCATTTTTTCTTTTAAAACAATGTATTTTAACACAATAATCCCATTTTCATTTTTTTCTGTTTGTTCCTAAAAATAAACAAGGGTTAAAAAGTGGGATTTATTGCCAAAAATATGCTGGAATCCTAGCATAGAATGTACCTGTTGGTTACCATGGCAACAGAAGCACGTATCACTAAAAAAGAAGTAGATTGATATAGTACACATCAAATAATGACAATATGCAAATTTTTAGGAAAATTGAAGGTCATGCCTGCCAAACCCCCTATATAGCTGGTTAAGTCATTACAGAGAATGACTGTTTAAAATATTTTAATCAACAGTTGTTTTCATGCAAATAAAGGAAATAAGATAGTATTTTCATAAAATTGAGACGATAATTATGAGATCTTAATTTGGAGAAGAAAATTGCGAATTCGATTACAGTATTTCAAATAAAAAAATGTCTTAGCTGTTTCTTCACATGTGCCATTTACGATCTATCATAAATAACGTTTGTAATACGTTTTTAGAAAATGTCACGAGTGTGTTATTATTACGCATCACCGTTTCCTCTGCAAATGGTCTCGATGACAATTGGTAAAACAAACTTCAATTTTCTTCGTATGTTGGTTAATGTTTGGGCCGCTCATGGATACCATGGATAACTCGAGCATTTTGTTCATCCCATTGCGACCTCGAGCGAGCGGTGTTTCACTGTATTTCAATCTTTGAAAAAAAATATGGTTTGTCTCTATTGTGTGTGGTGTAGTGTGAAGATTAACGATATTCTACAATCATATGCAATACAAGCCAATTATATAAGCGAAGTGCAGGTGTATTAAAAATCATTAATAATTAATTGGTCTTTCAAAGAAAGGTTTAAAGGCAAACAACTTACCAAAAACAAATGTTACAGCAATCAGCAAAATAAGACTAATCAGTGCATAGCTTCCTCCACGTTTCATATTTCAACCTATAGAAAATAATAAACGTTCCATTTCAATGAATCATTTATAACCAAACGAACGATGACATAGTTACGAATATCTTTTAATTGATTTCTCTTTAACAAGTGAAGATATGGTTGCGAAGTTTATAAGCAAATCATTACGTAATACTTTTCTACATAGCTTACAGCCACAACTGAAGTAGAAAACCAAGTACTTTTTTTTAAATACAGATGTTAATTTAGACCATTACCTAGTTATTTACGCTCAGACTATTATTAAAACATTTTAATGAAGCAACACGGTTTTCACATTTTCGTCGACCAGTGAACTGAACAGCGTTTGTTTGCATTTTAATGACCTGTGACAAGGTTGTTCACATATTTATTTGAGACTGATTTATATATATATCTAACTACAGGTAGACCGCGTGAGATGAACATGATTAGCCGTTTTATATATATATAAAGGAACATCATGCACAGAAAAAAGAAATTTGCTCGTCGGCTCTCAAATTAGACCCTAGGGTCTCCATATTCACGTGTGAGGCAACAGCCATCCAACATGCACTGAAATGGATACCCGAAAACATGCCCAGAAACATAGCTATATTTACAGATAGTTTGTCTGTATTACAATCAATAAATACAGGCAGGTCACAATCAAGATCTGATATAATAGTTGACATTATTCATAAAAACAGCCATCTCAGTAAAATAGGTATACATGTTTCCCTAATATGGGTCCCGAGTCATGTAGGCATTATGGGAAACGAAAGGGTCGATCAACTAGCAAAGCAAGCAAGGGTCCGAAAATGGAGCCCCAAAACAGATCAAATTAGCAGTATCTGAGGTTAATAGCATAATAAAGGCCAAATCAAGGGAGTTTTTTAGACAGAGATGGCTACAACAAGACACAATGCGCTGCGCCCTCTCAGAACATATCCCCAGTAAAATGCAAATTTATAGCACAAACACCGGCCATGATAAGATCATTACCAGATTAAGGCTGGGGCGGAACGGTCTGGGCTGGGAGAACTACTCAGATAAACATCTATGCCCACACTGTACAGAATACGAAACATTCAACCACGTATTCTTTGACATACACAAAGAGTGTACACGAAATGCAGAACACAGATTGGAACATGAATGTGGACTCCTGAAACTCGGGTTGGTCTGTATAGACAGAAAAACACTCCTCTTCCCTCCAAAGGAAGTCGAGCAGCAGGTCTACAGCCTCCTAATACATTTCATCACCAAAATAGGTTACTTGAACAGAATAAAAACAAAACATAAACATTACATAGGAGGGTCCCGACCTAACAATGGATTTTATAACTTTGGCCTTAATTTAATATCACAAAGTACCAGGGGGTTTGAATCTCTATATGCACCCCGTCTGGGGGTAACATGTAAGGCTTAACGGCACTGGTGCGGTCAATAGAGATAATATAATCTCAGGGGAAACGTGTATAAACATGTTAAAATCCTAAACTTCGTTCAAAAGAGATGGCGTCAATAACCAGGGGGGCTGAGCTTGTATATGCACCCCGTCTGGGGGTACCATGTAAGGCTTAACGGCACTGGTGCGGTCAATACAAGCGATATATCCTCAGGGTGAAAGGCGCTATCTATTAAAGTTGCTAGGGTCGGGTCACAACTATGAACAGCTAGAAATAAATTCAAGAACAACATAGTAACAGGAGCCGACTGTATATGAAGCATATCAAAAATAAGCCCGAAAGAGGTTTTAACATTATAATTTATATTATAGTACTTTATTTTTAGTTTGTTAAAATGTATATATACATATGCTATTTTTTATTGTTCTATATAATAATCAAAAGGCCAAATACTCTTTTAGCAACCAGTATCTTTTAAATTGTTCTGATTTTAAACATATACGTAATTTTAAGCCATAACTAGGCTAATTTTAGACAATGATTTTAAAACTAGGAGACACATCCTTGCAAACACTTTACATTTCGGCAAGGATGGTCACCTGTTTTTACTAAATTAGTTTTAAACATATTTTTATAACTTAATTTTATTAAAAACTTTAGGCAAAATAAAAATCAGAAATAAGAGTCTTTGTGTTTTCGTCTTTCGGCAAAGGCCGACTCTGATTTTATCAAATTTTATCAAATTTTAGCTAGCTTTTTAACCAACTTTTATTCAATTTTAACTTTTTTATACAAATTCTATAATAACAGTAATAAAATCATGAAAACATAAGCAACTAATATCAAATAAAGCTATTAAAATAAATTAAAGTAATGGTCAGCACTGTATATATGTGATAGGGACCTATGGTGGCATGCATAAGCATGACCCAGTCCGAGAAAGACGCCATCATAGGAAAATCCAGTAGTGATGATGATCCGGAAACATACAGACGTCGACACACAACGGTAAACAAACAACAGGTAAACAGGTAAATTTTAAGTAAAATTCTTACGCGTAATTTAGGCGACGGGTACACAGGATTCGCGTATAAAACACTTATTAATACATAGTTTACCTTCAAATTAGCAGAATCGCTAAAGAACATATATAGCTATATTGCTAGAGCATTTTTAGGAAGATAATATCATTAAAATAAGCAAAATCACATAGAAACGGTCGAATTTTGATAAAAACAAACGCAAAACTTCATACAGCGCGATCGTAAATATCTTTTACATGCAATATGTAAAGTAAGTAATACCGAAATAAACATTAAATTTAGACTTTGGGCTATAAAGTGCAAAAAAAAACAGAACTAAAAAACATTAAAAAATGACAAAATGACAGCAATTTCAAAATATAGTAAAACGGTATCGGTGAAGTACATTGAATGTTTACGAGAATATAAAATAAGCATATTTATCGATATGACACATTTATGCAGTAGGCGTGGCGTGTAATCTATAAATAACCTTTGTACTGTCAACAATCGGACGTACCGTATATAAAGGCTATGTTTTAGATGTGTTTTTTAAGTTTGAAAGTTTTTAAGGTTTTAATATTAATAAAATAAAGCTTAAGAGTATAGATGTAGTTCATGGTCAGTGGCAGTTTTTCTCAGGCGTTCCAGGAGTGTAAGTAAGGTAATCGCGGCTCTTACCCTGGATGACAAAATTTAATAAATTTAAATATATATTTCATAATCTATTTATTATTTCGGAAATTCAGACACAATTTAGGGGGGTATAACATTTAAAAACATTACAATAACAATAAATACTCCAGCCAAGACCCAGACATGTTCCAAAAATAACACCCGGGCCTTGAATTAAGGCCCCCTTTTAATTATATCATATGAATCTAATTCTTTGGAATCGATCCAGGCGCCGACCTGTATCTGGCAACGGGTCTCAAAATTCAAATCCCGCTGGGCCTACAATTGATTAGTTAGACTGGAAACAGTCATAACTACGCAGCGCAGCGTAAACAAAAAAATGAATAAAACAAAACAAAACAAAACAGAAAAATCCTTTCATACTAACAGGTATATGACCTTGGTGGAGAAGATCAGTTTTGAGGTAAATAACGCACTTAATAGTTTGAAATTAGTATATCAACATTTGAAATGATCTAACCCATTACACTTACGCGCAATAGTTATTTAAACTATCGACATTTGTATTTGACCACATTTGGCGTGTATTGTGGATAATATAAATCTTATTCCGGACCTTTATAGTGGCTTTAATAAAAACATTTTAGAAACTGATTTACCACATTTATTTCGGTTAGCAGACATATTTACCTGTCCAGATGATTGTAGAACGAGTTTATGTAAACAACTGTTGATGACTAATAAATTACTTCCTTTTTCGGTTTCGAAAGATATTTCAAGTAGCAGGGGTCATTTTCGAATTGTGCAAAGCATACATTTTTAGAATAAAATGGGTAGATGTATTTTAAAATCATTTATATTCAACTGGTTATGTATGATATTTATAGAACTAAAGATTCTTGCGGACAAGTCATTATTGTGTAAAATATATAAATGCTTAAATCGATTTTCCTAGCTCCTTGTAGTCGGTCGGGTCTAAAATCTTACCCAAGGTAAAGGAAATCAGACGAAACGCAATCAGGAATGGGTCAGGATACTTTATGTTGAAATAAAAACTAAAAAAAGTACCCCCGGTAATTGCAACGAGACACAAATATTTTTAAACATTTAAATCACTTTATACAGTGATAAATAATTGGATACCAAATAGGTATCAACTTCAGTCAAGATATATGTTTTCATTAGTTTATTAAAATTATTATTAATTATTATACATTATTATTGTTATTATTATTTTATACACAGTACATAGGATATGTTTTATGACTGATTTTTTTATTTAATAGACTTTACCTTTATAAGGTTTTGTAACATTTTTTAAGAGTTTTAACACCATTAAAGTTTTGTCAAAGTAATGATTAGATCTATACATTTTTGTTAAGATTTATAATAATAATAATAATAATAATAATAATAATAATAATAAATTCTTTATTTAAAGAGGGTAAGACTCATTAAGTTTCATACATAACATACAAATCTTATTTTCAATGAGGCCCTCTAACAAACACAAAACCATTTACTCATACAAATGAAAATGTCACAGTCATTCCATACAGCAGACTTGTAAAGAAGAAAAACACATGTTAACAGTCACATAACAAAACTCTACACTGTATTGATTAAAAGAAAGTTTCTAAGTAAATATTTAAATGAATTTACTGAGCTAGCATTTCTTATTGAGTAAGGTATATCTTTTCAAATTTTTACAGCCATAAAAGAAAACGAACGTTTAAGAATGTTTGTTTTAGGTCGAAGGTGCTGTATATCAAATTTCGTATTAGAACGAAGGCTATAGTATGTATTGTCACAAATTTCAATAGTGTCACAAATATAAAATGGTATTTCAATTTATAGATTTAATAAAGTTCTTTTTTAGTTTATAGATTTTAGCTGAAAAATTAAAAGGAGGTAATACATTTACTGAATTTGTGATATTTAATCTAAAGATTGATTTTATAATTCTGCTAATGAAATTTATTGAATACGTAGCAAGAGCTTACACGATT
>NW_026459058.1:0-66280 GCF_021730395.1 Mercenaria mercenaria
TTTTGGCGTTTGGCCCCCCAACAGCCTAAAAAGAAATGTTGAAAATTCAAGCGACAAAACGAAACAAGAAAGATTTATTTGAACGAACGAAAGATTTTATTTCGCAATGGCGTGCGCACCATTAACAAATCAATATTTCATTTTGGCGCAAGCAAAGACGAAATATAGCAAAGACGAAATATAATGTTTCGTTTTGTCGCGTTGGCTCGCACTGCCATGTAGCACATTTCATAGTGTCAACATGGTGTGCGTGCACGCAAACACACCAAATCTAAATCTTTATTAATGGCGTGAAACAACAAAACATTTCATTTTCTCTTGGTATACGACACTTTCATTGATGGCGCGCTTTATCACAAAATGAACAGTTTATTTTGTCGCGTTCTATAGTTCGTTTTATTGCGTTATTAGTATCGTGTTGGCACGTCGGCCCATGCCAGGATGAAACAACGAAATATGCTGCATAATCCGTGCGCAGGCCAAGACAACATAATGAAAAGTCCTAAAAAGCAACACGGGTTGGACTGTTGAACTTTATTCTGTGATATACTTACTGTCAATTAAACCGGTCTGATAATTTTTTGTTTTCTTTCGTTCTATGCTTCCAAAGGAAAGTTGAATATGTACGATTTGTCGCATAGCGGCCTAGTATCAAGCAGTCCCTTTCTATCATTGTATATCATAAATCTATTTATTGAACAAATGTCTAGTGATCCATAACAAAAATGTATAATGTGATTGTACATATACCATGCATAATGCGATTGAATGCGCACAAACTACCATTTCTATCCTCCTTCATGTTTCAGATTTGCAGGGCAATACAAGTATAATTCTGATGCAGAGCATCAAGTCGCCGGAGAACTGAATTTATTCTGCACAACACGGAGTGCATCACGAGCTACTTGTGCTGCAACTGCAGCTGTATATCTTTTATGCTAGTGTGACGAACGCCGCTTCCTTCATGAAAGTTATCTAAAACCCTCTTTTTTTTCTTTGAAAACAAAACTCACGCGCCAGCTAGTTACCGAAACTTTTCGACAATGAAAGGCTCTTGTTTTGCTCAAACCAGATAGTAATCAAATTTCGTAGTCATCTTTGTTCTAACGTAATTTCATTCAAGTTACAAAAAGCTGATCACATGGCTTCAGTTTGTTCCTCTTATTAAAGTGAACAACTGCAGGTCCTGAGCATGTATAAAACATCATAAGGTGCTCGTAATCGTCAAAGCCAGTGTAATATTTCATAGCAGTTGGATTCTAAACTTTTAAACTGAAAATGTGCTACAAAGTCTACTGGCAGCTTACACTGAATAGAACCATTTGTTGTTGCGAGGCTCAAAACTTCCTTTGGTATTGTTTTCAGTGGACACTTCTACCTCCATCTGAACGTCCGGTACATTCTGCAAATATTTTGGTACGTCTTTGTTTAACCCTCGCTCTCCGTCTCTCTTTCAATTCCAATTTCTCAAGTGAGCTTGTAAGACATCCTTTCAAAGAAGACAGACGTAACTTCTCCGTTCTTGTCTGATAATTAGTTGAAATAACTTATAATCAAATCAATAAGTGTTAGAATTAAACATCAAAAATATTAGTACATCAATGACTCTAAGACTAAAAATATTTTATTAAATTGTGCTATGATGCAGCGGTTTCAATAAAATGTGTACTAACTTTTTTTAGCTCACCTGAGCACAAAGTGCTCAGGGTGAGGTATTGTGATCGCTCACCGTCCGGCGTCCGTCCGTCCGTCCGTCCGTTGTACGTCCGTCGTCCGTTCACACTTTCCTTTAAACAACATCTCCTAAACCAACAGGCAAATTTCGATGAAACTTCACAGGGATGTTCCTTTGATGGTCTTCTTTTAAAAATTGTTCAAAGAATTGAATCCCTGCAGAACTCTGGTTGCCATGGCAACCGAAAGGAAAAACTTTAAAAATCTTCTTCTCAAAAACCAGGAGACCTAGAGCTTAGATATTTGGCGTGAAGCATTGCCTAGTGGACCTCTACCAAATTTGTTCAAATCATGACCCCGGGGTCAAAATTGACCCCGCCCCATGGGTCACTTGATTTTACATATGAAAATCTTCAAAAAAATTCTAAAAATAAACCAGAAGGCCTACAGCTTAGATATTTCACATGTAGCATTGCCTAGTAGACCTCTACAAAATTTGTTCAAATTATGACCCCGGGGTCAAAATTGACCCCGCCCCAGGGGTCACTTGATTTGACATAGGAAAATCTTAAAAAATCTTCTTCTTAAAAAGCAGAAGCCCTAGAGCTATATTTGACTTGTAGCATTGCCTAGTGGATTTCTACTAAAGTTGTTCAAATCATGACCCCGGGGTCAAAATTGGGGTCACTTGATTTTACATATGAAAATCTTCAAAAAAATTCTTAAAATAAACCAGACATGTAGCATTGCCTAGTAGACTTCTACAAAATTTCTTCAAATCATGATCCCCGGGGTCAATTTGACCCCGCCCCATTGGGTTACTTGATTGTACATAGAAAAATATTCAAAATTTAAACCAGAAGGCCTAGAGCAAGAAAAAGATTCTATCACTGGTTGTGGGTGCAGATCGGAATATCCGGCTCTCGAGTAAATGTTTACGCGGTAACTTGGCAGAGCCTATTTACCGCCTAAACAGTTGCCTTCGAGACCGGAAATTCCCATCTGCAGCTATAACAAGTGAATGAATCTTATAATGAATTCTAATTAAATCAAAAATGTAACACTGTTACAGTAGCAGAAAGTATTGTTAGAAAACCTATTCCGTGTATCATTTTAACGCTAACAAGACCGGCCCTTAAGATTCCCAAGTCAATAAAATTATACCAGTACCTTCATTTTTGACACCCATACATGTGTTTTAAGCAAACTAACGGATTCTAATGCAAGCTGCAAACTTGTGGTTTCCGATGCAGTACATGAATGTCAGTAGTTTACAGCGACCCGTTGGGGAATTTGCCTGCAGCCCTGCATCCCGTCACGTGACCCTATGACGTCATCAATGACTGCGCACGAACAATGGGGAGGGTATCCTATGACCGTACAGGAACAATGGGGTGGTATCCTATGACTGCGCACGAACTATAGGAGCCTCGGAGGCGAGGTTATCACGTTACGCGGAAAAACCCATGACGTCACAATCGCGCATCAAGATGGCGAACAGGTCAATGCCCTAGAACAACGAAGGTCATCCATTACGTCATGACCGCACCCAACATTCCAAAATAACAATAGAGACTAGGTGAGTCAATCGGAATTTCCCATGACGTCACGGCCGCACCCAACATTCCGTTACCACGCAGATTCTCTATTTTTAGACAATAGAGGATATTTTATAACGGTATTCTTTTTATTGTCAGCCTAGTTTCATTTTTCGTCGTCAATATTTCCTTTTTTTTTTATCTATAATCATTTCTTAATCTATTTTCTATTGTCCTATCATAAAAGAATTGTATGGACATAAACCTCACCCAATTTCACTTTATATTACAAGATATCAATTACAATCAAATTTATTCAATTTAGCCCATTAATTGATATAACAATACCAGCGGATCAAATGACAAAGTGGCCCCGGTCTTTTCACAATTGACTATTCAATCCGTCTCAGTTATACTGTGTGCGGTAAGGCGGAACATGATCTCTTCTAAAATATAACTGGCGAAAAAAGTCAACGACCTTTGTAGTTTTTAATGTTACTTTATTTTTATTTTGTTTTACACTTAAAATTCATTTTTTATTGTTGTTAATTTATCTTTTACTTCTTTCAGCTGATTTGCTAAGTCTAACCCGTGTCAATTACATTGTAAGCGATGAGGCAAATCATATATATAAAGTATATATAAACATTAAGTTACAATAGTAAAAAGCTCGAAATAAAAACCAGTCAATTTAATAAATTGATATAAGAACCACGATATTATTGAACTCATTGAGAAAATGTTTTTAAATTTGCTTAACGTAACTTTTATTTCTCATTATATCTTAAATACCAGATAATTATAGGTAAATTTCAATTTTGGCACGCGACTAGTATCCTATTCAATTACCTGTTACTAGACATTTGCGAATTAATCCGATGCCGAATCCGAATCTGACTTCGGGTATACTTTAGGGACTTTCTCAAAACATTTAGTGGTTCAAATAATAAAAATGGTTGTTGGCTAACATTTTAACGTTGAGCTGTTTTTATCGGTTGACTACATATCTTTATACTCCCCGAAGGGCGGGCATATAGTTGTCGCTTTGTCCGTCCTTCCGTCTGTCCGTCACACCTTTGTCCGGTGTATAACTTGAAAAGTATCAATGGCATTTGATTGAAACTTCACATTATCATAGAGGCCATTGAGACAAAGTGCAGTGTCAAAGAATCATAACTCTACCTTGCCTAGTTTTTGAATTATTTCCCTTTATTATACAAAA
The DNA here is from genome assembly GCF_021730395.1 of Mercenaria mercenaria. Lineage (NCBI taxonomy): Eukaryota > Metazoa > Mollusca > Bivalvia > Venerida > Veneridae > Mercenaria > Mercenaria mercenaria. Next base: position 4,435 of record NW_026459058.1, read on the forward strand.
TAAGGCTTGTCCAGAGCCCTACTTGAAATGTATAATGGCATTTCATTGAAACTACACGAAATGATAGAGGCTATTGACGGGAAGTGGAGTGTTAAAAAACCGTAACTCTACTATACCTAGTTTTTTAAGTATCTTCCTTTATTTTACAAAACAAGGCTTGTCCGGAGCATTACTTGAAAAGTATTAATGGTTTTTCATTGAAACTTCACAGAATGATAGAGGTCATTGACAAGAAGGGCAGTGTTAAATAATCATAACTCTACCTTATCTACTTTTTTAATTATCTCCCTTAAGCACATGCATCTGGTAGGATCATTCGGTTTTACCGATTCCTTGTACTAAACTGACTACCATACTTACCAAGTTGTCGTTCGAATAATGCAAACTTGTACTATCTGCAGATCTTAATGAAGACATTAAACAGATCGCAACCATGTTTTTCAGATTTTTGTCCACCATGTTTCTAGGTAGTCGTCGAAATACGTCGAACTTTACACGTTTTAGTTTCTTTAAGTTAATCGTTCCGTAGCTCACAAATATGATATCTATACATGTTATATATTCTTAGTGTTGTTTATTGTATATGGAACTCAAGCTGTTACAATATTTATTTCATAATACGTGGTAAATACACTTTAATTGCTATGATAACAAATATGTTGCTGATTTTGGTTAGACCTATCTACCATATAAATAGACAAATTCCAGAGCAATGAAGAAATTTGACTTTAAATAAAATAAAGGATATAAATTTCATTGATAATTTTGCTGTCTCTGTAGGTTTAGATTAGCGTGATGTATTCATTCAGGTTCTACTTCTTGATACCAAAATATGCATTTTTGATCGTAGCATGCGAGAAAAAATGCATTTATATTATAAGAGATAAATTACATATGTGAGCGTAGCGAGAGAGAGAAAAAAAAATGCATATTTTGCACTTTTTTCACCCGAAACAAAAAATCGAATTACCTATGTTCCGGCGATTTTAGAGGGGGTGGGGCGCCGAGTGCGCTCCCCACTGAAGCCGTCCTTGGTTTATGACAAAGAAGATCTGAAAATTTTACTCTGTTGTTGTATGAGGAAACCCTGCTCCACTCCCTGTCAGTAACATTCTTTAGACTCACCAAAGAAACATTTCCGTGAAATCATATTTAAATCAGCTTAGCAGTCTTGTAAAAGGCGATTCTCAAAAAATCCGTTATAGCTAAGATAATATGGAAACCTTGTTTGCCCCTCACGGCCATGTTTAACATAGCGAATGATCTGACGGCCACCTAATAAAAATGTATGCACAACAGCCATATATAATAAGAAAATCTGAAAGATTCGACTATTCTATATATTAGTAACTTGCGGTCAGGACATAATGAAATTTGGTTGAAGGTAACATTACTGTGAAATAGTGTTGAAAATGGAGTAAGTAAGGAGAATAATTCTTAATTTCGGTTGCTTTCGCAACCGGAACTCTGCATGGATGACCCCATATGTTCATGTATCGAAGGAGCACCTACAACATGTACAATATTTTTTTCTGTTATGTCTGGAAAAAACTGACTCTGTGGTTAAGGAGAAGATGCTCATAACAATAAGTACGGGGGCTGATGACGGACGTACGATATGGACATTTCATGATCATAGATATACCACCAGTACGGCATGATAGGTGAACTTAATATGTCCAGGATTATCTTTGAAAAAAATAAGAATATAACTATAACACGTTTTCTTGTATTGCAAATTTCTTCACTGAACCTTTTTAGAAAATTAAATTTTAACTATATAATGACGTAAAAATCCGTAAGAGTCACAAAAGAAACATCTCTTATTTGCCCTACAGAACTACTAACGTATTACGATAATATACAGTCCTTAGTTCAAGCTTTACAATGAACTCACTTGATAACGTACGAAGTGATGCCAGAAATAGGAAGAAAGATGTCTACTGTCCGCCCTTTGTGTTTCCACAGATAATAGGTCATAGCGTCTGAGACGTGTGGCTTTTTCTTAACACTTAACTGAATAGTGTTAACTAAATTTCATTGTTGTATAAAACAGTAATGATCAAACATTATGAGGCATAAAAAGTTGTGTAAATTGTGTTTCCAGTTTCCCGACCTACCCTTAATGTTTTGCCCGACCCTAAATGTTTTATGGCCTTTTTATCATGCTTTAAACATGGTCAGTGATGTCAGAATTGAACTTACTGATGCTCTAAAGGCACAACCCCTTATTTTCATTCATTTATTGAGAAAAATTAATTTCCGAAAGGCCCTACTGAATAAAAAATATCAAAAACACAAAAAATTACCGACCTACCTGCCCTGCTTTTTAGCATGTTACCGGAAACAAACATTTTTTTGTTAGGCCTGACTACTAAAAACAATAGATTCAAGTTAAAACAATGAATTAAATAGACCAATATTTTGCTAATATTTCTGATTGATGTAGATTGTAGCACATAAATGTTTTGAGATTATCCCTTAAAATACAATATGAATATCGGATTACAATCTCGGATTCGGTATCGGATTAATTCGCAAATGTCTAGTATCCGAGATTGTAATCCGATATTCATATTGTTTTTTTGAGGGATAATCTCAAAACATTTATGTGGTATAATTTAAATCAAATATCAGCAAAGTGTTGGTCGATTTAATATGAGGTTTTTAACTTGAATCTATTGTTTTTAGTAGTTAGAGCTAACAAAATAATGTCAAGTTGTTTCTTTTTCTGGTAACATGCTCACACAATTGGGCAGGTAGGTCGGTAATTTTGGTGTTTTTGATAATTTTCAATTGAGTTGGACCTTTCGGAAATTATTTTTTTTTTATAAAATGAATACAAATAGGAGAGTGTGCCTTTAGAGCATCAGTAAGTTGAATTCTAACATCACTGACACTGTTGAAAGACTGTTAAATATTCTCAAGGGCCATAAAACATTTAAGTTACATTAATTTGTGTAGGTCGGGAAACCAGAAGCACACATTTTTTTCTAGGCCTCATAATGTTTGGTCATTATGAAATTTGGTTAACACTATTCTGTTAAGTGTTAAGAAAAAGCCACATGTCTCAGACGCTATGACCTATTATCCGTGAAAACAAAAAGGGCGGACAGTAGACATCTTTCTTCCTAATTCTGGCATCATTCCGTTGGTTATTAAGTGAATTCATTGTTAAGTTTTAAATAAGGGATGCATATTATCCGGATACCTTTGTAGTTCTGTGGGACAAATAAAAAATGTTTATTTTTTAACTCTTACGGATCTTTAGGTCATTATGTATATAAAAATTAATTTTCTAAATAGGTTCAATGAAGAGTTTTGCAAAACACGAAAACGTGTTATAGTTACATTCTTATTTCTTTCACAGATAATCCTGGACATATTAAGTTCACCTATCATGCCGTATTGGTGGTGTATCTGTGATTATGAGATGTCCATCGTACATCCGTCATCAGCCCCCTTACTTATTGTTATGAGCATCTTTTCCTTAATCAAAGAGTCAGATTTAACCAGACATAACAGAAGAAATTCTTGTACATGTTGTAGTTGCTCTTTCAATACATTAAATATTGGGTCATCTATGCAGAGTTGAGATGGCAAACCAAATAAAGAATTATTCTCCATATTTACTCCCTTTTCAACACTTAGTCTACTTAAAAGCAATGTTACCTTCAACCTAATTTCATTACGTCCTGACCGCAAGTTACTTGTATAGAATATTCGAATCTTTCAGATTTCCTTATTATATATGGCTGTTCTGCATACATTTTTATTGGATGGCCGTCAGATCATTGGCTATGTTAAATATGGTAAATATGGCCTTGAGGGAAAAAATGGTTCGTTCCCTTATAATCTATAACCATAACTGATTTTTTGAGAATCGCGTTTTACAAGAGTGCTAAGCTGATTTAAATATGTTTCCATGAAAACGTTCCTTTTGTGAGTCTAAAGAATGTGACTGCCAGGGCGCGAAACTGGGTTTCCTCAAACAGCAACAGAGTAAACTTATGAGATCTTCTTTGACCCACCCCCCACCCTAAAATCGCCGGAGCACAAATAATTTGACTTCTGTTCTGGGTGAAAATATGAAATATACATTTTCTCTCTCTCTCTCTCTCTCTCTCTCTCTCTCCCTCTCTCCGCGCACATGTGTTATTTATCTACTGTTCTGTGTGAAAAATATAAATGTGCATTTTATCTCGCTCGCTACGCTCGCATGAGTAATTTATTGCTTGTTCTGGGTAAAATATATAAAATATGCATTTTTTCATACTTGCTACGCTCGCACCAAAAAGTCTGACAACAGTCTATAACGCTCTTTACCATTTCTACGTTAATAGCCCTTGATAACACTTCCAGAAAAAATAATTATGTGAAGTTTCAATCAAATACCTTCCAAGTTATACTCCGGACAAAAGTGTGACGGAATGACGGACAAAGCGACAACTATATGACTGTCCTCCAGGGAGCACAAAAATATATGGTTAATAAAAAAAAAAAAAAAAAAAAAAAAAAAAACAAACACAGCTCAACGTTAAAATGTTAGTCAACAACTATTTTTATCATTTGAACCACTAAATGATTTGAGAAAGTCCCTAAAGTATAGCGGAAGTCAGATTCGGATTCGGCATGGGATTAATTCGCAAATGTCTATTGAGAGATCAAAGATACGATAAACTACCTTATTATATACCTATATAAATTCTGTAAAAATTCGGCTTGTATTTCACAATTAAATATAAACAGACAGACAAAATTTTCGTATTGTACCTTTAAAATTCCGTATTGTACCTTCCGTATTGTATGCTGCCAGACTATTTTCATAAATATGCATGACCTGACACATTTCTATAAATAGCGCAAATAAAAACTTCACTTAGTTCCATTTAATATCGATAAACTTTAAGATTTCGTTTAAGAACGAAACAAGAATCAAAATGGTAAAGATATATAATAAAAAGGTCATTATAACAGTAGCTACATCTGGGACTTTGTATTCGGCTCTCGTGGATTTTGCAAGGTCGGATCACACTCGGCGCTTGCGCGCCTCGTGAGATCCGATCTGGCAAAATCCACTCGAGCCGAATACTGCATCCCAGATCAAGCTGCTGTTATAATAACCCTATTTTATGAAGTCAGGTCAACTTTGTTGTTCCACGGTTTGTAATAAAAGAGACCTGATAGAAAAGCTCAATATCTATATTAGTAGTATACATCCGCCCGTTGGGCTGCCTGCCTGGAGCTGGAGCCATACCACGTGACTATGACGTCATCGCGTGGGGGCGGGGCTAACGGGTGAAAAACCCATGACGTCACGACGCGCAACAAGATGGCGGACGGGTCAATGCCCTAGAACAATGGGGAGCCACACCCAACATTCCAAAGAACAAAAGAGAGTAGGTGAGTCAATAGGAAAATTCCATGACGTCACGGCCGCACCCAACATTCCAAAGAACAAAAGAGAGTAGTTGAGTCGATAGGAAATTACCATGACGTCATGTGCCGCACCCAACATTCCGTTACTACCTGGTTTATCTATTTTTAGACAATAGAGGGTATTATATAACGTTATTCCTTTTATTGTCAACCTATGTTAATATTTCATTGTTTTATCCGTCTAGAACGGCGATTTAGGGTCAAATTTGACATTCAGGGTTTGTGACATTTTTGGAAGGTCGAGAGGTAAACATTACGAAACTCCATACTCGGACCGGAAATGACGTCATCAAAATTCAAAGTCGTCGTAGAGGCATATTGTTGGTACCGTTGGAAAGGTCTCGTCGAGCACGTTCAGAAAATATATATACAGTTCTTGAGATATTTGGATTTAAATCGAAATCATTCATGCGTTACAACCCTGGTTTTCTCTTTCGTTATTGTAGGGAACCTAGGCATGTAGGGTATCTAACGAAAGGTCTCGATGAGAACTATTCGATGACCACGTCTAATCGAGGCTAAAGTCACTCACGCGTAAAAATCATTTTGGACTCCGAGGGAGGGTTCAAACCTTGAAGATATCCACTGATCTGTTACATTTTATGATGCGCAAAACACGATATTACATTGTTATTTGATAATAGCCATAATTACAACACTCGTAGGGACTTTTTACGATTTTATTTACAAAATTGCCAACATGCTACATATGTATACATTGAAATCAATTAAAGCAAGTTATTTACAAATAGGTACATACGCAAAGTTAAGTAAGGTGTTTTAAACGATGCAGACAACATAAATCACTGTCTTTTTACTCAGCTGTTAAACTTTTAGGATAGTATTTCTACAATATTGTACGTTATTTTCTTTTCCTTTTGTCTTTGTAATTATGTTAATTGTAATAGCTGGACTGAAGTCCATTTTCTGCAACTTCCCGTATTCTTACTGCTGCTAATGCTGATCAATAATGCTTTGTTCTGCTATAAACTTCCATGTTTTGAAAGATTAGACACCAACAACTTCATGAGTTTTAGTTAAAAAAATGGATATCGTTTCAAATGAAGTGTCAGGCGCACAGGTTTCACTCAATGCGGCGCGTTTGTGTCATCTTCCTGCTTTATTTGTATTTCCAAATACCGAATTTCTTTGCTTCTCACAGGTAGGTAGTAAGGCGCATCATGTGTGTAATCCCACCCACTTGTCTTGTTTTTCTCAAGTCGCCGCAGCAAAGGACGAGCTTCGCCTTTCACTATACTTTCATCACAAATATCTGAATATACGTAAAGCCCATTACTAGATTTCGATTTCACTTTTTCCCTAGCATGAAACTCGATTAAAGCCACTTTCCATATACCTTCTAAATATAAAGGCTCATTCAATCGTATTTTGAAATGGCTAGTATCATTGTTTACAAAATAGGCATCGCTTTCGTCACTTTGTAAATATATGTATATGTTACTCATCATGTTGACTTTGTCTGTCAATAAATCTGATCTACTCACTCCAACTGTCTAGAGTATTATGATTACTTTGAAGACTTACACATAGCTTTATCGGTTATAAGAATTGATAACTCGGATGTTCTCAGAGTCCATTTCCTCTCCTTCTTCAGATTCATCGTCGCTTTCCTCGCTCTCTGTTCCAGTTTCATCCTCAGGCTCTTCCACCTCTAACAGATCTCTAAATTCTGATTTATGCTTTCTTAACGAACGTTTTACAGTGGACAATCCCTTTTGTTCCAGGGAATTGATATCCTCTAATATTTTCTTATGTAGTGCGCTGCTTCGTAGGGAAAGGATGAAAAAATCCAATAATTGTTCGTATAATACGAAGAATTTGCGTTTGAGTTGCGGTTGAAGTCTAACTCCCGCCATTTCTCGAGCCTCCTCTTGGTCTTCCCCATTTTGTATAAACTGATCATAGATTTTGTCATATTTATCGCGGGTACATACCCTAGCCCTTTTCCTCAGAGAAATATATCCCTGATTGTCCTCGACATTATAGTCCAACTCGCTGTCACTTGTTTCGTCTATTCTGACACGTTTAGAAGGTGGCTCATTGTACGCAGAACACCAACCACTTTTTACGTGCCTCTGTACGTCAAAAGGATTCTCGAAAAGGAGCCCACAGTCGAAGCAAGCTTCTGCTTTGTTAGCCATTTTGTCAAGTGACTGTTCTTGGATGTGCATGGATGGACTTCCTTCTAAGGAATGATAGGGTCCCACCTCCTCATACTCTCTTATAGCTGTCTGTGGTGATGCTTGGCCATGATTGGTTGACCGTTTGTCATAGGCTTGGTCATCTCAGTTTTATCCGTAGAAGAGATTCCCACATTTCGCCTTATATGGTATTTTAATCGGTCGTTTTCTGCCGTAAATGGTTTCAGATCTATCATAAGATATCCGTACGGATCTTTCGTAGTAATTATTTAAGCTGGCATCGGAGTAAAGGACTTTTCCTGTTGGTTGGTAATATCTAGCTCGAATAGCGCTATTCTAATGCGAGTTAGAAGCCATATTTGTTAACACACGTACGTTTATCTTCCTCAAAAGTTTGAATTGAAGTGATATTCCGAATGTAACTTAATGTTTATATATATACTGGAGAGGGCATGTTCCGCCTTACCGCACACGGTGTAATTGAAACCGACTGAAGTAGTCAATTGTGAAAAGGTTTAAATATTATAACCGTTCGTCGTTATTTGATCTCTGGCTATTGATATATTAATTAATGGGCTAAATTGAATAGATTTGATTACATTTGACTTTCAATATATTGTGTTGTCTGCATCGTTTAAAACACCTTACTTAACTTTGAGTATGTACCTATTTGTAAATAACTTGCTTTAATTGATTTCAATGTATACATATGTAGCATGTTGGCAATTTTGTAAATAAAATCGTAAAAAGGTCCCTACGATTGTTGTAATTATGGCTATTATCAAATAACAATGTAATATCGTGTTTTGCGCATCATAAAATGTAACAGATCAGTGGATATCTTCAAGGTTTGAACACTCCCTCGGAGTCCAAAATGATTTTTACGCGTGAGTGACTTTAGCTTCGATTAGACGTGGTCATCGAATAGTTCTCATCGAGACCTTTCGTTAGATACCCTTCATGCCTAGGTTCCCTACAATAACGAAAGAGAAAACCAGGGTGGTAACGCATGAATGATTTCGCTTTAAATCCCAATAGTTCAAGAACGGCACTAGAAAGATCCGTAAAAGTATATATTTTCTGAATTGTCTTGACGAGACCTTTATAGGGGTGTCCTCCTTGACAAGGTTTGAACCCACCCTCGGAGTCCAAAGTGATTTTTACGCGTGAGTGATTTTATCCTCGATTAGACGTGGTCATCGAATAGTTCTCATCGAGACCTTTCGTTAGATACCCTACATGCCTAGGTTCCCTACAATAACGAAAGAGAAAACCAGGGTTGTAACGCATGAATGATTTCGATTTAAATCCAAATATCTCAAGAACTGTACTAGATAGACCCGTAAAAGTATATATTTTCTGAACGTGCTCGACAATACCTTTCCAACGGTACCAACAATATGCCTCTACGACGACTTTGAATTTTGATGACGTCATTTCCGGTCCGAGTATGGAGTTTCGTAATGTTAACCTCTCGACCTTTCCAAAAATGTCACAAACCCTGAATGTCAAATTTGACCCTAAATCGCCGTTCTAGACGGATAAAACAATGAAATATTAACATAGGTTGACAATAAAAGGAATAACGTTATATAATACCCTCTATTGTCTAAAAATAGATAAACCGGGTAGTAACGGAATGTTGGGTGCGGCACATGACGTCATGGTAATTTCCTATCGACTCAACTACTCTCTTTTGTTCTTTGGAATGTTGGGTGCGGCCGTGACGTCATGGAATTTTCCTATTGACTCACCTACTCTCTTTTGTTCTTTGGAATGTTGGGTGCGGCTCCCCATTGTTCTAGGGCATTGACCCGTCCGCCATCTTGTTGCGCGTCGTGACGTCATGGGTTTTCCCCCGTTAGTCCCGCCCCCACGCGATGACGTCATAGTCACGTGGTATGGCTCCAGCTCCAGGCAGGCAGCCCAACGGGCGTATGTTTACTACCTATATTGCAATAAAAAATCTCTTAATTATTTACACCCGATAAATGATTAAATATAATAGACTGATAAGTCAAATGTATAATTTATATAAATCCAGATAGTTTTAGAAATATTCAAGTGTTTTAGTGTAATATCTCTATTACCGTATTATTTCAAACTGAAGCGCCCATAAAAATTCTGAAAAAAAATTCATTTGTTTAAAAGTACCACCATCGTATAGATCTCATCAAGACGATTCCAGAGATATATGTAACTCTATACCCGCGAGACATAATTTTCGAGTAATTCTAGATCGAAAATCCAAGATGGCCGCCAATATGAAGGTTATTTATTAAAATCTCTCTATCTCGCTTATTCGGTATCGGATTGACTCGGGGTTTGGTTTATTTTATTAAGAACATTACCTTACATCTTTTTAATGGGGCGGGTTGGGTCAAACAGTCATGCATGAGTGATTTTCAAGGTCATTCAAACGATATGAATTTCAGCAGCAGTGAAGCGTATCCACCGCCGCCGCCACATATGTGTAGTGAAGCGTATCCGGCGCCGCCGCCACTTATGTGCAGTTAAGCAGCGATTGACTCACCTAGTCTCTATTGTTATTTTGGAATGTTGGGTGCGGTCATGACGTAATGGATGACTTTCATTGTTCTAGGGCATCGACCTGTTCGCCATCTTGTTGCGCGATTGTGACGTCATGGGTTTTTTCGCGTAACGTGATAACCTCGCCTCCGAGGCTCCTACTGTTCGTGCGCAGTCATAGAATACCACCCCATTGTTCATGCGCGGTCATAGGATACCCTCCCCATTGTTCGTGCGCAGTCATTGATGACGTCATAGGGTCATGTGACGGGCTGCAGGGCTGCAGGCAAATTCCCCAACGGGCCGCTGTATACTACTAATGTCCTACCACTAGAAAACTTAGGTATCTTTTAGATCTTCTCTCATCCTTTGCATGTTCCATTCTCATCCTTTGCAAGTTCCATTCATGCTAAGTATATTAGGCCAACATCGTAAAAATGAATATAGTTGTCAACAACATTAAATTGTGTATGGAACAGCTGATGAATATTCGAAAGATATGAAGAACATGAAAAAAAAATTATTTACACAAATAGTAATAATAAATAACAAAAATATAAAATAATGCTTTCCCGTTTGTAATAAGAGTTTTGTTTAGATTATTATGACCCTTAAGACTTTTCAATGACTGTTGAGACTGAAAATTACGAAAGATTTAATAATTGTTTTAGCTTAACTTTAATCATTTGGATCAAAATTGTATGCGTAACAATGAAAAAACAACGATAATGGTATGGTGACTCTACTTGAACAAACATCTTGTCGGGTCATCTTTGTTTTCTAAATGTCGTTGTTGAAAATAGACACTCTTGTGTGCTCTCAACATGCTCAATGAAACTAGACAATGCACTCATTTGAAATCGATACATTTTTGAACACCATTTAACTGATATTTAATCATAAAATAGTGAATTAGATCGGATAATTAAAATGGAGGTCTGGTGATGTCACTGAAAGTGTTTTGACGTGTCAAGGAGTGACTCACCCGCTTCGAATTAGGGATATCGATGATTCGCCTAATATTGGTAGCTTTGACATGTTGGGGGTTTCTTTGATGTCTAACCTACCCCCACTGTCAGAATTGACTTTGACCAAGATGACTCACATCGGGGTGGAGCACTCCTCCATTGTTCGTAATGGCCAAAAACAAGGTCATGGGGCGGGGTCACGCGTGACGTAACGCCAGTCCCTAATCCCGCAACTCTGTGCCGACTATACTATTGACACTCATTTGTTACACAGAAGGGAAATATCCCAATTTCATATACTCATGATTTTGTTCAACCAATTGGAATATTAAAGAGATAATTTATTTATTAATACGTTTGCTGTCGTATTTTTTGTGCTGTCTGTATTAATCAAATATTCAATTAATATGCAGTCAAAATATTCCATTTTGTTATTAGCGTGATTAATTTCATTATCATAACTATTGTTATTATATACTTACGATTTCTGTTTAGATACAGGCTTTAACTTTAACGAATAAACAGTTCTGTATCCAACTTCCATCGGATACGGAAACAATGTCAACATGATCATCAATATTACTAACATTTTTATATAATCAATATCGTTATTGGTAATTTATTATTATCGTATTTGTCAAAGCAAGTGAAAAAATCAAGTTGAAAGTGGTTGTCTTTATCTACCAACACAGGTATGCACTTCAATACTTCTCCGTTTGAGATACAAATAAGAAAGAAATATTGCATATATAAATCAGTAGAGAAATATCCTAACAAGAACGAAAAGTGCTCGATCTACAGGATTTGTGTATTTAAAGGAAATGTAAATATGAAAATATTCTAAACAATATGATACTAGACAAACTATCTGCACACTTTTGCAAGTTGCTTATTTGGTGTACTTTGTGCCTGATGTCAGGTAAGTTTATTGTGAAAAATATTTGTAGTAAAATATTCTGAACTATGACTAGAAGTTCCGTTTCTTTTTTTTTTCAGAAAAGATACGTCAAATTTGTGTACTGAAATAGCACATAACAAAGATTCACAGAACGTACTAATGATGGCGCAAATCACGATTTAAACGTAACAGATGGAAATACACAATGCATCCATAAACATTAAAACACGTATTGTCTGATAAAAATGTAATTATCGATTTTATGCATTCATCATTAAAATTATGGCATACAGAACAAACGTATGAAAATCTTTACCCTAAATACGGGTACATATGTATAAGCGATTATAAAGATCGTATATCTATTTTCTCTGACCGCTTCGTTTGTCAAATATTAAAATTTTTCATACATTTACTGGAGTTAAAACAGGCACAGTTTATATCTTTTTAACTTCAATATTGCCCGAACTAATAATGCATATCAGTAATTAGTTTAAGGCGGTATAGCGGTAAATGTACGAGTGCGGGGGACTATTGTCCGTAAGTATTGACCTGGCACTCATTAGTCAACGTCAATATTTTCGGGCGTTTTCGTTAATTTACGCAATATTAGTATCCTGAAAGTATTTACATTACTAAAGTAACATGTAAAGTTAATCGATGACACGGTGGCGTAGAGGTAAGGTGATTGACTTCCACGCACGTTCACACGGGTTCGAAATCACTTAATGAATAGATCTTTTTTTTTTTTTTTCAATTTATTGTATTGTAATTTTATCGTTTCATTACTTTATGTGTCATATTTCATGAATTTTAATTGTTTTCTCTTGTAGTATTTATTTTCTGGAACGCTGGTGACAGATAATTTGTCTTTTTATCTAAGATACATTTAAAACAATTTTATTCCACTTTTTTACAACGGGTAAATATCTTTATTTATATGATTACTCTTAATAAATGAACCATAAATATCACGATACCTTTGATCAAATGAGTGGTATGTCTGCATAAAAAAAATTGGGGGAAAAAAGATTTGGTCAGACGTAGGACTCGAACCTACAATCCTGATACTGGCAGGTAAACGCTTTGTCCGCACAGCTACCTGCACATGCGAAAGTATATCAATTAAGATCGATATATGTAATATTTAGTTATATCGCTATTTATGTTCGGACACCGAAAATTAATTTACGGAAATATACGGAATATTAATGAGTGCCAGGTCAATACTTACGGACAATACCTCATGCAAAAGCGAATCTTTATTTATAAATACCATAAAACAAACAAACAAATACAATCGATGATTTACTGTGAGATAACTCACGTGAATTTGTCTTTTGAAATCTAGTCGTATGTTTGAATAACATAATTCTGTTCATCGGTATCTCAGTCAGTTTTCGGGGGTTGGGAAGGGGGACTTAAGGCAGACTTTTCTGTTCTAGGTTTGGGGCAATTTATCGCAATTTTCAACTGTTTTTAGATTATGCAACGGTGGGAAACTAACCGTACTAGCTTTCCAGGATTCTGTTACTGTACTGATTGTTCTCCACAGGAAACTGCATACTTTTTCATATGAATCAGAGGTGAATGGTGAATGACTTTAGATGCAATGTCTCATATCAAATCGACGCAGGGAATATACACCTCACATTGGGATCGAGCCTGGCGACCCGATGATTCAGCGATCTAAGCTGTCCCTATTGAGCTAAGCGAGTGGTTTCCCCATGTTGTCACAGGAAAAAATTTTGAAATAATTTAATTGTAAGATGAATTGAATGAAATTATTTGTACTAAATCATGTATTATTTTGCTCAACAGTTAGTACTCAGTGCAGTTAAATGTTCTATTTCAGCCATTCAGTATATCTGTTGACAGGACCTTTAGAAGTTTAAAGCGAAGAGTAGTATAGGGGCCGGTTTGTGTGTAAACAAACGGGCGCCATCTTGGATGACCTAGTTGCTATTTATAGTAAATCATTTGCATATAAGAAATGAATTCAGTACGCATGCGCAGTGGCCATTTTGAAATCTAATTTTAGACTGACATCATCTTTCTATTTTAAGAATGACTTCACTCTGCTATTTATATCTCCCAGATGTATATAGAGCTGACTTATATACCTATCTAGGGCGTGATCGCGCACATTGAGGGTCAGGTGCTCAGCCCTAGACGGGGAGATACCATGAAAAAAATATATAGATTTATCCATGACCTTAATGAATAAATACATTTGATAATAAAACGAACAGAATTAGTAAATAAAGAACGAATAAATAATAGTTTAACAATATTAGTGAAAAAAAAAATAAAAAAAATATACTTTCAAAACAAAATAATTCTAACATGTCTAATTAAATTACAGAGAAATTAAAAAGAACTATATATGAATTATATTTAAATATCATATAGATTTATCCATAAACTAATTGAATTTATACATTTTATATAAAAAGGAACTATATTGATGCACAAATAACAAATAAATAATTATTTAAAACGAAATATATATTCCATTTAAACTAAAACATAAAACATTCTTTAAAATAACTACATTATAACTGAAAATAAAAGACTACATTTTTGCTTACGATGTTTCCTTCTTGGCGTCCACTGACAAAATGACTACAATCATGAGTGTATTAACCCTAAACGCGCATGCTTGGACCTATTTTTACGATGACTTCATAAGCTATATATATATAGTTAAGATCATGAGTGAATCAAACGTGATCATGGTCAAAATGTCTAGCGTGTGTTGATTTAAGGCCGGATAGGCGGACAATAAATAGTAAACATGTCAAAATTAATCCCTGTAAAGTCGCCACAATGTCTGGCGGATACGTTAACAATAGCCTATTCAACTATCAAATTTAATCCCTTTAAAGTCGCCGTAGTGTCTGGCTTATGTTGACTTATGGACGCATGCATTAACAAAGGCCTATTGATCTGTCCAAGTTAATCCGTATATTGTGTACGGGAAGGGAGGCGACATTAGGTCTGGGTCACATATGGACCGAAGTGCCTCTTTCAAACCATCAATGATATGATGTTAAAGAACATTTTTCTTAAACAATTGCCAACATTTTTAATGACCATCCAGAGTTTTAGAACCGGTAAAGGACTTTTTAAGAAGGTTGCTAAAAATCATCAAGAATAAGACGTTTTAGTGTCCATTTTTACATTTTGGGTATCTGACATTTTTGAAAAGCCTATAGGGTGCACTTTACCGTAAACTAGGTGCCAACCGGAAATGAAGTCATTAAATTTCAAAGTCATCGTACAGGCTCGGGACCGATGCCGTTAGAAAGATCTTTTCGAGTAGGTTCAGAAAATATGTACAATTATGCGTCTATCTCTATCCGTTTTCCAGATATTGAAGTTAAAACCAGAATCATTCATCCGGAAACACCCGACTTCACGCCTTTTATTATTAAAGATAACCTAGGCATGTTGGGTATCTAATCGAAGGTCTCGACTAGTACTATAAGTTGGTACACTCAAACTGGAAGTGAAATCAATCACGCGTAAAATTCAAATTTTTTGCGCGTTCCTAGACTCGAACCTGGTCAAGTAAGGTACCATTGGAAAGGTCCTTACAAGAGAATTCGTAAAATGCATACTTTGATCATTGTATTTCCAAAAGGAACCGAATAATTAGCCAAAATCACTCAAGCGTTACAACCCTGCTAACTCCTTCATTATTGAACAAAAGCTAGGCATGTAGGGTATCTAACTAAAGGTCTCGACAAGTACTATAAGGCACTAAACTTAAACCTCAAATAAAACCACTCATGCTTAAAATAGAACATTTTAACCTCTTTTTTGTATAAAAAGAACCATTTGAGAGAAAGTGTTTAATAATGATATAATTACGTACTGTCTTTGGCTTGATCAATCATTAAAACGATATGAGAATAATTGATATTCTACTTGTAAAATGAAATTATAAGATAAGATATTACCTACTCCTCGATATCTCGCGCTAAAATGAACCAACACAAGTGTGACACTCTTAGTACCTAAGTCTGTGCAGGATTTTACAAGACCATACATGAAATTCAACCTTCAGCGGACATTAAGTATTAATATTTTTTGACTTGAGACCGGCTTAAGATAATGTATGAAAGAGAACTGGCCAATGTTGACACTAATACTTTGATAACTGTAAAAGCGGATTAAATTTCGGTCAATTTTATGACTTTTAGGAGAAACTTATAGAAACGAGTATTTTGTGTTATAAACTTTTATAGTCCTTTAGGATGCTGTCTTAAGTACAGATAGGTTCTAGAAAGCCTATTTCGACCATTCTAGGAAATCGTCAAGATTTTCAATAAACAGAAATACAGTTAACAGTTTTTCCCATTTCGTGACACACTTCCTATTTATCAATTCTGAGATGTTAATTTCATGTGATAGAATTCATAAAAATCTTTCATTTACATCCCACATTCTCGATTCAATTTTCAACCGTTATCGAGTTATGACGTAACAGCGATTTTTAAACCTTGTTTCTTAAACTTTGCAATAAACTCTTGAAACAGGTAGCATTGGAAAGATCTCGTCGCATAGGTTCAGAAAATGTATAGATATATACCTCTATCTAGATCCGTTCTCAAGATAGTGGCGTTTAAAGATTGAAGTGACGTCATTGAAAACGTTTTTGAGCGGTAAATTGAAATTTCGCAACCAAAATTTTCAAAATGTAATTTCTCCTCTATTTGTGGACCGATTTTAATGATCTTGGTGTCAGACCAAAAGGCTTGACGAGACCCAAGTGTTGGTAGCATACAACCGGAAATAAAATCACTCGTGCGTAAAATATCGCTTTTCTCCTTTATTACTCAACTGACTATACCCGTGCTTGGTATCCTACGAAAGGTTTTGAGTAGTACTATTCCATTGTTTGCACTAAAAGAATATGGGGTCACTCACGCGTAAAATGCGTCAAAGTAAGCTTACCTGATCCTTACACTTTGAGATCAAAAATGACAATGAACGAATTCACAGGGTAAAGTAAAATAAATGGAGTCAGAGCAGTGTTCTGATTAGTCAGTAAAGGTTATAGCAATGCTCTGATTGGCTAGCGATATGACGCATTCTGATTGGTTTAATTCTCAAAGAAAGGCTATCGTACATGTTAAAACTTGTCATACCAACAACTCCTCCTCATCCTCCTCCGAGCCCGCCCGCTAAGTTCAGTAGGTAAGAGCGTTGGTCTACGGATCGCGGGGTCGTGAGTTCGATCCTCGGGCAGGGCGCATGTTCTCCGTGACTATTTGATAAACGACATTGTGTCTGAAATCATTAGTCCTCCACCTCTGATTCATGTGGGGAAGTTGGCAGTTACTTGCGGAGAACAGGTTTGTACTGGTACAGAATCCAGGAACACTGGTTAGGTTAACTGCCCGCCGTTACATGACTGAAATACTGTTGAAAAACGGCGTTAAACCAAAAACAAACAAACAAATCATCCTCCTCCTCCTCCACTCCTCCTCCTCCTCCACCACCTCCTCCTCCTCCTCCTCCACCTCCTCCTCCTCCTCCACTCCTCCGCCTCCTTCTCCTCCACTCCTCCTCCTTCTCCTCCTCCTCCTCCTCCTCCTCCTCCACTCCTCCTCCTCCTCCTCCTCCTCCTCCTCCAACACCTCCTCCTCCTCAACTCCTCCTCCTCATCCTCCTCCACACCTCCTCCTCCTCCTCCTCCTCAACTCCTACTCCTCCTCCTCCACACCTCCTCCTCATCCTCCACACCTCCTCCTGCTCCTCCCCTCCTCCACTCCACCTCCTCCTCCTGCTCCTCCTCCTCTTCCTTCTCCTCTGCCCCAAGAAAGCGTAAGAATGGCAAACAGTATAAAGCAGCGTCTTTTTGATAAAAGATACTTACATCGGTTTCACAAATGCATCAGTGTCCTGTGTGCCATCAGTCTTTCTCCCGGATTGACAACATGCGGAGACATCAACGTTATGTCCACGGAAATGACGAAGCCACTGACAGTTTTTCACCGCCATTACAAACATGGGACATCTCAAGAGAGACGACGTTTCAACATCCATTTTCTATGGTCGTTTCAGGACCAAGTGGTAGTGGAAAAACTGAATGGACAAGAAAACTGCTATCATCAAATCTTGTAAGACCTCAGCCTCAGCGTATCATATGGTGTTTTGGACAATGGCAACCATTGTATGATGAACTTCAGCGTGAAATCCCCGGTGTCGAATTTGTACAAGGTATTCCAGACTACTTGAATGATTCCCAATATATAAATGTTAGTCAAAGGAACTGCTGGTCTTTGACGACTTGATGACTGAAGCTAAATGCGATCAAAGAATTGCTGATCTCTTTACCAGGGAAGTCACCACAGGAACATATCTGTCGTATATCTCACCCAAAATTTGTTTCCTCAAGGTAAAGCCTGCAGAGATATCGCTTTGAATACGCAGTATCTGGTGCTATTTAATAATCCTATTGATAGACAGCAAGTGGCTACATTGGCAAGAAGAATATATCCTTCGTCTAGTAACATCTTTATGAAACGGTTTGAACGAGCGACATCAAAACCTCACGGTTATTTAGTAATAGACTTAAAATCCAGCACCAGGAACAACACCGTTTACGTGAAAACATTTTTGAGGGCAACCACTCCAGAAAGAGAAAACGAACAGATGATGAATATAAACAAGAAGACTATTTCAATGGTGAAGGATACTTATCTGATAAAAATGATGACAAGGCTGAAGATGAGGAGGAAGATTCTGATGACAATGATGATGATGATAGTAATGATGAAACAGAAAATAGAAATAATGATACTTTTGTAAAGAAACGATCTTTGATCAAGGGACCTCCAGGTAAACGTAGAAAAGTTGAGATTATAGAAGAGCGATCACGCCGTGAGATATGGGATAAGCGTTTTCAGGATCCTCTCAGACAATCTGTTAAAGAACAATTTAAAGCTAAAGTTAACAACTATACAGAACAAGGGCTCTCTTTTAAAGAAGCGTACCGTCGCACTGCTAATGATGAATTGCCTCAATTAAGAAAGAGACTGAGACAAAATTATGCCCGATTTCTGATTGACTTTTATGAGCTACAAAACGACCCTATTCAGCAGCAGATTCTACAGTCGGCTAAAAAACTCAGAAGTCAGCACGGCATGACTGTCAAAGAATCTGTTCGGCAAGCCATTGCCCTTAGAAAAGACCTATTTGATGAGTTGTGGCCCGATCATAAAAGCAAAGAAGAATATTCAATGGATGATAATAAAGAAAGTGATGACGATCAAGAATCGGATGATGATGAATGAACGCTGTAAGAAGGATTGGCGTGCTTTACCTTTCATCATGTCAAAATGGGTTCCATAGAGGTATACGATTATAAACAAGAAAAATGGGTACCGGATAAACCGGACCCGGAAAAATGGATACAACACTTCAAAGATATGTGTATCCTGATCATATGGGCCGTTACATCGTGGGTAGCGGTGCTCATCTTAGAAAAATGGCTGAACTAAAAGAGAAACAAGAAAGGAAAGCACAAGAACAAAAAGGGGAAGATCTTCTCGTAGTAAAACTTGTGACACCCGTAGCCCAAGCGGTTGATATTGCTAGGTCGGAAATAAGACGGGCACTAAAGCATAGTGATCTAAAGCGACATAGGGATACATTGGACACACCTATGAGTCGTGATTTAGACAGCCCACGAAGTAAGAAATATTGCCAAAATATGACCCAAGATACTCTGGATTGGAACACCTTTACATTTTAAAATGAATAACTATGAACTCGAGGAAATGTTAAAAAAGTACCCTGTGACAATATGTGCTGCGGATCAACTTCAGATACGTAGAGGACAATACGTCATCTCAAATACAGACACGAGCCAGGGATCAGGAAAACATTGGGTGGCCTTTTATTTTCCAAAAAGTGGACACGACGAATTTTTCGGTTCACTAGGTAATAGACCAGAGCACTACAAAGTTCATTTTGAGCAAGTGTTAAAGAAGCGTTACTGGATGAACTTCAGTCAAATACAGGATACATATTCAAACATATGCGGGCTGTATTGTGTATATTACATTATTAACCGATGTTCTGGACGTAAAATGAAGGACATTGTAAAACCGTTTGATGTGTATTGCAAGAAGTTGAATGATGACTTTATTTTGTCTTATTTTAGTTGATACATGTAACCTGTATTAGTGATACAAGCTTTGGCAATAAAAGATTGAAAGAACAATATGTCTTTGTTATTTATAACCCATACCATTGAATTTGATTTGAAAGAAAAGATGAAGCGTCAGTAGATGTTGTGGTGTACACAAATAAAACAACATATTCCTTTATTGTATTTTATTTCTTCAACATCACTTCACAAATTGATATCATGCTTCGCAATAAGCGTCTCTAGCAGTTCTAAATGAAGAATTGCATCAATAATATCTACAGATTTCGTAAGTAAAATAAGATTATGTTTATTAGTCTTCTCTTGGACTGGAAACCAATCGTATAGAAATTCTTGGCCACCACCTCGTATCGCATCGTTGACATAAAGCGCTATTTCCTCGTTCTCAGGAATATAAGTCATCCAGTTACTTTCACTGATCGCCTCAATACTCAAATTCATCTTATGAAATCGAATCATGTCGATCAAAGTGTCTTTAAAAGATATAAAAGTGCGCTTTTGCTTTAACCACTGTTTTGTGCCTTCTTAGGGAAACTTTTGTGTTGTTATTTTACTAAGAACCATTCTATACGGCTCATAGTCCAACATGTAATATAACGGTATGTAGGGTCTTTCTGCACAGTCGGAAAATATTTTTCTACAGAGATCCGATGATAACACATCCATCCTTTATTCGTTATAAAACTGTCTCTTTAGCCTGTCCTTCATACACATTTTGATCAACACAAATCAGCAAAGAATTCAAGTCTGACACGCATTTAAATCTACCAGTTTCTGTTTGCATGATGATCACAGAGCACAGTAAGTACATCTATGTAGATATTTTTGGGTCCTTCAGGTTCCGTACTGATGTTACAGGGCCAATAGGAATTTGGTTGCAGGCTATGTTTGCACCACTTTAGTTCTATTTTCGGATGATATTTGCTCATGTAGTTTCGGAGCATGTACATCCATGTGGAGAAATTCATATCAAATTCAATTCTCGTTTTTGTTATGTCCTTGTACTTAACATAGAGACACCCTTTTGATTCCAGAAAGTCGCGTAAAGCCACTCAATGTCTATCAAATAATGACCGCCAGGCAAACTGTCCCACATGTCCCTATAATGGATCATCAGTGTGAATGATGGAGAAGTCTACATTTAAATTCGTCCTGTTTCTTATATAGGCTGTTATTAATTCTACAAAAGTGTCTGTGGAAATCCCAAGATGCACTTTACTGAAATGCGCTTCATAAATCCATACTTTGTGATGTACTGGACACACTTCCTTTAGGTCAGCAGCGAAGGAATTCATCATATTCTCGAATACTCCCGAACTATTTTCCATGATTTCAGTTCTGAGGTCAGAATGATTTTGTCTGATGAATGCGCTATTATATACTTTTCATTCGAGGTATTTTTTCGTAACAGTGGTCATTTCTATTGATTTTGATTGGCCGATTAAAAATAGTAATACTGGTTTAAACTAGTCAAACTTGAACCATCAAAGAATGGACAAGTTGCAAAAAGTACCTTTGTTAGAGGATTAAATCTTTATGTCAATACTTCTATTGATAAAATCAATATCCATTATACTGCGTCCGGCCTTAAGTCAATACAAGCCAGACACAACGGCGACTTTAAAGGGATTAAATTTGACATTTGAATACGCTATTGTTAGCGCATCCGCTCTTAAATAAATACAAGCCAGACATTGTGGCGACTTTAAAGGGATTAACTTTGACATGTTTACTTTTTATTGTCCGTCTATCCGTCCTTAAATCAACACACGCTAGACATTCTGACCATGATCACGTTTGATTCACTCATTATCTTAACTAAATATAGCTTATGAAGTCATTATGAAAAGTAGGTATGAGCATGCGCATTTAGGAATAATACGCTTATGATTGGAGTCATTTTGTCAGTGGACGCCAAGAAGGAAACATCGTAAGCAAAAAAGTAGTCTTTAATTTTCAGTTAACGTTATTTCTAACGTAGCTATCTTAAATAAAGCTTAATGGTTTAAATATAATGCTTTAAATTATTTTTAATAAGTTCTTTATTTATCATACAATGTATATTACGTTATAGATAAATCTATATGATTATTAATTAAACATTATTAATATATAGTTTTTGTTTTCATCTCCCCGTCTAGGGCTGAGCACCTGACCCTCAATGTGCGCGAACACGCCCTAGATAGGTATATAAGTCAGCTCTATATACTTCCGGGAGATATGAATGGTAGAGTGAAGTCATTCTCAACATAGGAAGATGATGTCATTCTAAACATAGAATTCAAAATGGCCGCTGCGCATGTGCAGTGAATTCATTTCTTATATGCAAATGAGTTACTATTTATAGTAATTAGGTCATCCAAGATGGCGCCCGTTTGTTTACACACAAACCGGCCCCTATACTACTGCGAAGAAATTCCTGACATATTGTGTAGCATGTCTGTACCTTGTTGTACTGTACTAGCAACACAAGGCAACAGTGTGTACAATACAATAGTTCTATTTGTGTACATTAATGTGTACCATTGTATGTATACATATTAATACGTTTACAATTCTCCATCACGCTAAATTTTTAAACATGCAAAGTGAATCAGTCATTAACAGACATACCCGTTTCTATAGCTGTATAATTTAGACGAAAGTATTCAGGGACTTTATCTGATAAGGCCAAATTACTTAAATATCGATTTGTATTTCTTTCTGGAATATATATCTAGAGTCATGATATGACTAGCAATGCTAATATCATCACAACCATATTTTGT
Source organism: Mercenaria mercenaria (assembly GCF_021730395.1). Taxonomy (NCBI): domain Eukaryota; kingdom Metazoa; phylum Mollusca; class Bivalvia; order Venerida; family Veneridae; genus Mercenaria; species Mercenaria mercenaria. The sequence continues at coordinate 27,384 of NW_026459058.1, forward strand.
TAAAGTCATGATTTAGCGCCACGTATACATCTAAAAATAGCGCTTATGAATTTGATCAAAATGTTTAACTTATGGTAGATCTGCACGTTCAGATTGATTTTTTTCTGCAATGTAAAATTTGAATAAACTGTTGTTTTTCAGAACAGAAGATACTTAGTAAATTCAGCAAATAAAAAAAAGTCGTGTGCTTGAATTTTTGCCAGAACATTTTCGCGAATAGAAATGTTTCTGCAATGTAGATTTTAATAAAACATCTAACGATTGTATATAAACATGTGACCTATAAAATAGTGGTAAAAATGTATAGGTCCGTGTGATATTTGACAATGATTAATTTAAACCGCACATTTCACTCTAATTTTAAGGCATTAATTTGAATTATTTAACGTGTCAGACCTTTTAATATCTTATTTAACTTTAGAAAGATAGTAAAAGTGCAATTGTAATAAATTTACTCACAGGTTGCCATTAATTCATAAAATGATTTTCATTTCTGGTCGCTGAATCCAGGCTTTATTTTACGTTTTCGGGATAAATGACGTAACACCATCACTTCCGGCCCATCAAACGTGCATATCTACCTTAATAGAATGTTTGAAATGAAATGTCACATTGCACGACTCTAGATTTATATACAAGCACACTGAGTTGGATATTCGCTTTGCAGAATAATTCGCCATCAATTCTGCTCAAATGAACTCTTCCGCAAGACGTATTACTATCTTCGGTCCTGGTGTGTATAAACAAAAGCGTGCGACGACCTACCATTTGGCGCCATGTATGCGCGAAGAAATTCTTCTATCATATTTAATCTAAATTCAACAATAAAAGACATATCAAAATCGAAAATATTTATAACAAAATAGTGTTTGAACACAATTTATACACTTGGGCGGTTATACATCGTTCGAAATAATTTCACTCGGACTGCACCACCGTAAGATTAACACGCCAAACAAAGAACCGTCTCTCGTGTATAGAATAGTGTTAAACCAAGTTTTTTTCTATTAATTATTTCTTCATTATTTACTGTTGTAATTCAAACCATTTTTATATTTAATCAGGGGTTTTCTGCCAGATTGTTAAATTAACACCTGAAGTAGCAGAAGTTATAGAGAACGGAAGTGTTTCATTAACGTGTGGGTATAATGGTACAGAAGAGGTAACAAGCTCAAGATGGATATATTCTGCTGCATCTACTAACCCTGTTATAGTCCAGGTTGATGGAAAGTGTGTTGCTGCTGGCTTTTTAAACAATACGAATCTATATAAATGGACATGCCACGGAAACAACTCATTTTCTTTAACATTGAAAAAAGTCGAACGACAAAATCATGGCGAAGCATGGAGCTGTCGGCAAACAAATATTGAGAGCAATACGGTTTCAGTCTATGTAAAAGGTTTGTGTTCAGTCCTTTACACAATCTGTCCTTGCACTTTTGCGTATATATATATTATGATCACATTCATGTATGTACAGATGATGGGTATCTCTTTAGGGCCTACTTTATTAGGATACGGCTGTGACCTTTGGATCTTATATTATTTTGTCGTTTTCTTTCAAATTTCTAGCGCTACCTTTATAGATACAAAATATGTACTAGTGTAGACACAGTCATTAATAAACATAATGCATGTTTTTAAAAGATAGCATTTTTAATAGGAGAAACCCCCCAAAAAAGCAATATAATTTGGTTCATGAAAATAAGATGAACGATTACCAATAGATAACACGCAATGTGACAATAACTGTAAGATATGTGTAAAATATGTATTTCGATTACTTGTCCTTGAACTGCAATACAGCAATACTTAAGAACATATTGTTCAAAATATTTGAAACCTATTTGACTGGTGCACTAAATTATAACGATCTTTGCCCTTCGGTAAATTCAAGAAATAGTAATTATTGTAAGTTTAATATATATTCGTGATTATGTATCCAAAATTTTACCTGATTTTGTGATATCAGATATGAATTCTTTTGTTATCAGTTTAAAATCAGAATTTGAGATGACCTTTAATATTTGAGAATATCATTTTGCGCATTGACTAAAATATTGATAGCATAATAGAAATTTATAATAACCAAGAGTGCTAGAATGTCACAATATACGCCCGTCATGTAGATGTTACAGTAAAATATATTTTGGTAGACAGTAAGCCTAAACAATGACAAAAAATAAAGAATAAGCTATGTATAATAGCAACAAGGGGAAGTAAGTCCATAAGAAATCTGTATTTTGATTTTCTAAATCCACAAAAAATCCTTACCAGGTAGCGATACTTTAAATTACACCTGAAATTTTAAATGTTGTACCACAGAAAAGTGGCCCGGTTTTTCCCTACGGTCAATTTTAAAAACGTTACAATATAAGTTATTTATAGTAACAACAAAGATAATTTAAAATTAATCTTAGAAAAAGTTCTAAGTCCACTGAAAAATCCTAACAAGGTAGCGATAGGTAAAAATACACCAAAAAATGGAAATAACATGCATGTTGTACTTAAGAAAAGTGGTCTTGATTTTTCCCTACGGCCAGTAATAAAATAGAATACAGTATAAGCTATTTATAGTAACATCAGTGGGAAGTAATTATTAACTACGGAACTGGTTCTTGCGCAGGACACTCCGTCTCATGCTGGTGAACATTTGTGCAAAGTTAGATCAAAAGCACTCTATGCATGAAGGAGAAATGCTCTGGACAAAGTCATTCTTGTATTATAGATTCTGCCATGTGACCTCTAAGAGTGACCTTGACCTTCAACCTATGGACTTGTTCTTGGGCATGACACTCCGTCTTATGTTGTTGAAAATTTGTGCCAAGTGACATGAAAATACCTCTATGAATGAAGAAGAATTTCTCCGGTCGTTTGACCTTTAAGTGTGACCGTGACCTTAGATATAAGGACCTGGTTATTGCACATGACACACCGTCTTGTGATGGCGAACTATTGTGCCAAGTTACATCAAAATCTCTTTATGTATGAAGAAAAAATGCTCCGGACAAAGTTATTCTTGAATAAGACATTTGACCTCTAAGGTTGACCTTGACCATAGACAAAGGGACCTGATTCTTGCACATGACACTCCGTCTCATGATGGTGAACATTTGTGTCAAGTTACATCCAAATTCCTCCATGCATAAAGACGAAATGCTCCGGACAATGTTTGTAGATGCCACCCGCCCTACCACCCACCAGGGGCGTTCATATTGACGAATAAAATGGGTATTCAAACGGCAATCGCGTTCATGTATTTATTTAGCAAAATAGGCTGGTTTTGTAAGATTATATTCCTGTAAAATGTTGGTATTTTTGTCTTGTTTGACTTTTTGGATAACAAATTTTTACACCTTATTGCTGATCGGTGAATAAAGACACGAACCCATGTCTATATACACAGTAAGGCATCCATTACCTCTGTCTAGTAGTCTTTGCAATTTGAAAAAAAAAAAAAAAAAACAAGAATAACGTCTTTGAATGAAGAAACATCTAGTGTAGATATGCACACAACAAATTGCTAATTTGATCGTTGTGTATTGGCATTGGTTGCTTGAAAAACACTTATTTCATTTGTCCTTGACAGTACCAGTTAACGAAGCTGAAATCACTACACCTAAGAGGAATGTAACAACACTGTCAGAAAACTCGAATGGAACATTCATTTGCACGACATCCCCAGCAAGACCGGCGGCGACAGTCACATGGTTCCTGGATAAAAGTACAGCTCAACTGGACAGAATACAAATTTTACAAAATGTGTCACAGTTCAACACAACAAATAATGAAGGACTAATGTATACAACTGGAAGGTTGGTGTACGTACCAACTAGAAAAGTGAATGGATGGCTTTTGTACTGCAATGCAAACAACTTACATAATCAAAAGGTGGAATCGAATAGGGTATTACTGAACATTACTCGTAAGTGTATTAATATAGTGGGCAAATTTGAAATATATGAACTGTCCTTTTTGTTATTTTGTTAATATAAACCTACTTTAATACAGAATATGTTATGTCATATTATGTACTAAATGTTGTTTAATGTAATCTTTCAGATCCACCTGATAGTCCACCAGACATTCGAGGTTTTCAAAACAACAGCATGTACCGAGTGATAGAGAACACTGTGGGACAACTGTCTTGTTCTGTAGCTGGTGGTAATCCGTTGTCAACCATAAGCTGGGAATGCTTTAACGAAACATGGGAAATCTCATCTGAAGGAGAAACCGTCACAGCTGAAGTTACATGGACTGCCTCTAGAAATCAGACGGGTCCGTGCTTATGCAGTTCAATGCACATTGAATCTGGAAGTGAGCTTGTAGTCGTTTATGTGGACGTGTTGTGTAAGTCAGTTTACAGTTCTCTACAAGTAATTCTGAAATTGAATCAATGCTTTAGTATTTAATAAGTGACATAAAATTAATAAAGTGTTTGTGTTTTCATAATATAATGTATTGCAGATCCACCGCCAAGTCCAACTATAGAAGTAAGTAATGTCACTGTTCCTTCTTCTGGAAACATAAGAATCATCAGACATAATACCTTATCTATAAGTTGTAACAGTTCAAGTAATCCAACACCAAGTTTCGAATGGACAATGCCAGATGGGACAATCAGTCAAGGTCAAAAGTTAACTGTTGCCAACGTCCAGACGAGTAATGAGGGGCGTTACCTTTGCACAGCGAAAAATGCAATGAATGCTTCAGGTGGTGATATTGTTACGGCTACTAATATCTCCTATGTGGACATGAAATTGTTATGTAAGTTTAACGTTTTGAACTGACCTTATAGGTGTTACTATTACAGATTTGTTTTATATCGCGTCGTCGTATTGATGTTTTAGTCAGTAACTTGTAACTATGGTAAATTTAAGTTGATGATACACATTTACTTTAAATACCTCGTGTTTCAGATCCACCGACAACGCCATTATTTCGATATAGAAACCTCAGCGGTCCTCTTATTGGTAACATGTCTATGGATATGGTTCTTGGTGATACGTTTACTGTAGCATGTTGTTCAAACGGACAACCCCAGCCCGACTACAGCTGGAGTAACCAGACAGAACAAAGTCAAATATTAATAGTTACGTCGTTATCAAGTGATATTGCAAGAACATGTATAGCAACAAATGTAATGAACGAAACAACTGGAGAAAACCGGGAAGGACAGGCAAAAGCGGCGCTTTCAGTATTTGTACTATGTATGTATACTCACGCATAAATAAAACAGCCGGTATTAATTTTATATGTAATGTTTCGTTTAAATTCTAATGTAGTATTTATTCATATTTCATGTGCCTTAAAAGTTTCGCATAAACGCACAACATTTCTATGATAATGCAACAACTATCACAAGTAAAGAGGTTTTCAAATATTTTGACTATGGTTGATGAAGTTATTATCATGATCTGTATTTTTTTCTTTCCGGGTAAATGACATTCATGTTGTAGGTAAACGCCACCTTAAAATAGCTTTAAGTGTGCTTAACGTCCATATTTATTTACTTTCTTATACATATATATTTTTGTGCACTATGGATAAAAAGCAGATAGTTACAAGTTTACAGTTTCAACGACAATGTTGTTGATAGTGTTTACATATTGAATATATATATTTTTTATTTCAGATCCACCTATTGCACCGATAATACGATTTTTAATGGATGCCAGTAACTATATCGATGTAACGGACATGATCAGTGTAATCGAACAAAGTTCGTTTACGTTATCATGTAACACATTGAGCAAACCAAAGTCATCCTATTCTTGGTACGGTCCATTGACGTCGACCTCATCAGAGTTAATTCTTCAAAATATTAAAAGACAACACACAGGAAGATACAGTTGTCATGCATTTAATACGATGAAGCGGAGCTTTGGTATCACGGAAAGAGGGGAAAATAATACAAGCGTGCATATGAATATATTATGTAAGTAAGCAGTATAACCTCGTTTTTTAGACAACCAATAGTGTTTTTTTCAACATACTCTTAATTGCCGGGCCGTTTAAAAGTCCAGTAATAGTAACCCTGGCAAATATTCGTAATCTGGCAGATGTCGTCTACCTCTGTCTAGTATTTTACTTAGCTAAATATCGGCACACATACTGGCAAAATATTTTATCGTTATACTGTAGAACTAAATCGCGAACAAACATTTGAAATACTATACATACAATTGTACATATATCATTTATCATACAGATACATTTGAGTGAAGGGGCCTCCGTTGTCGAGTGGTTAAGGTTGCTGACTTGGAATCACTTGCCCTTTACCAATGTTTGTTCGCGCCTCACTCGGGGCGTTGAATTCTTCACGTGAGGAAGCCATCTAGCTGGCTTATGGAAGGTCGGAGGTTCTATCCAGGTGCCCGCTTATGATGTAATAATGCACGGAGGGCACCTGGGGCCTTCCTCCACCTCCACCATCAAAGCTGGAGCCATTTGACCTATAATTGTGCTGGTGCGACATTACCCCCCACCCCTCCCACCGCCAAACCACACCAACACACACAAAAACGACAACAAAAACAGCTGAGTGAATATTTCAAAACTATTTCCAATAACAATATCAACATAAGATATACTGAACTGCCATTTGAAGTTATCTAAGTCTGATTATGTATAAAATGCTTTGATCGTTAAGAAATATTCAAGTTTAAAATAGCAATATATTTACTGTTAAGGAGGTAGGTTACCTTGATATTTGTATGTGCGCATGTCCAACCAGAAGCTAATGTGACGATTTACGACGACGTTTACGACAAACTATAAATGTGTTTGTAAATCCATTCTTCTTGAAATAAATCATGAACCTGCCTCCGATCTTATGTTTAATAATTTAATAATTTAATAATGCAGAAATAATGAATGAATTGCCGCAGAAACGCTTCAAAACATTGTTGCCTTAAAATGTCGTCATTAACGTCATGACGTTACGTGTCAATTACCGCGCAAAATTAATAGCATTTATTTTGAAAGTACGTTATTCTGTGCTTTTTCTTTATTTGAACTATTTTTAAACAGCCATTATTTGCTGCAATGCTTTATTAGTCTTTTACTCTGAAAAATAATCAATATTTTGCTTCTTTTATGTAATTATATTGCAATGTTATGCGGAATGTAAGAAAATGGATGATGTTAACTGATGTGATTGGGAATATAGTTGGGTGAAAGGTAACTTATTACGGCCATTTACAAATAAAAATTGGGCAGTTTGATTTGTTATACCTATTTCCCAGTTTCCGTTGATAATTTGTTACTTAAATACTAAAACTAAGCTCTAAAATTGTTCAAATTTCAGTTTAAAATTGTGATATCTTGAATTAAATTGGTGTTACCATGGAAACGAAGACCGTGACCTATATGTCTAATTGTAAAATTCAAAAGCGTTGACACTGGTCTGTTTAAGGAACATAGCTTCCGCTCTTTATTTTCATTTCAACAATATCCATGAGAATAATAGCAGCATGCAGAACGATTTTCCGGTAAAAATATCAGATGACGGGCACTGCTGTAAGTATTTTAAGCTGTGAAATTTGTTTAAATAAATGCAATTCATACGAAAATATTACTTACGTTAGAAATAAGATGTTTTAAGCTACATTAACAAGAAAGATACTTTTATATAATAATTTTCATAAGTAATTATGATAAAAAAACAACATATCAGCTATTTTAAACATCTCTGTTGCCATGGTTACTCTAAACTTTAAGAAAAACAAAGTACCATGTAAAGTTCTTGGTATTTTGCTAATCATATTACCCAAATAATCCATGTTGGTCAGTAACAGAATGGCACTGAAGCCGTCGAAAAAACGCATTTTCATACATAATTGTTGAAAAAATGAGAGAAAATGCGTTACCATGGAAACACGAGCCCCGCGACATATACATTTTAAGCTTTTATTAGAAAACTAATGCGCATACTAGTAAAACTATTAATTATGCAGACTTCTACGGATAACAATGAAACCAAAATACACTGAAAAGTGTTAAATATCCGTATTTTCCTTCTTCTTTCAATATAAAATACCTTAAGATGGTCATGTACTTCAAACCTGGATAAAAATTGTACTTGAAGGGACAGAGATAAACGGATTTGAGATTGTAGCAGTTAAAACATTAAATTACATGAAATACAGAAAATTGCTGCGGTTCAACTAATTTGAATTTGCCCTGGTAACAAGGTAACCTACCTCCTTAACAAGTTTCTTTGCGAAATTTAAAAAATGGTTACTTCTAAGCAATATATCCGTTCAAAGGCGGCCTTAATTTAATGTAGGTATTAAGGCGAGGTGCATGTCTTTATGCAAGGTGCATACATTTGTGATATGTAATGAACACTAATACAGTAATTTTCGTTTTGGTTAAAGTGCCGGCAGTGTAATTTCAGATAAGCCTGGAATAGGCAGTCTTCAAAATCAAACTGTAATTGAGGGTGCTTCTCTGAATATAACTTGCCCAGTTTTACACGGTAATCCGGATGTTCTGGCAGTTCATTGGACAAGGGATGGTGACGATAGATTATGGCATAAACAGCACTTAGTTATTCAGACAGTTTTACGTAATGACTCGATGATGTACACGTGTACAGTAAACAATACTATGGAACCAACTGTAGGGGATCTTACAGACGGACGAACAAGCAAACAGTTTCACCTAAATGTTCTATGTACGTAAATACTGTGTCTTCATATATCATACAAAATGCTGTGTTTTTTTAAAAACATAATCAGACTTAAGAATATAACTTTTCATATTACTCTCTAATGTTAAGTGACCATGGGGTTTATATATACAATGCATGCGTCGCTTACATAATACTAGTTATAGTGTATTAATTTCGGCATACAAATGTTATAGCATTTAATTCAATTAATGAGAGTTTTGTGCAAAGATCGATTTGTTATATAATTATGCAAATTTTAATTTTAAACACTGCCGTCTCAATTTAAACTTATCCAAAAATTTACAACCGTTTTTTTTCACCACTTTATTAAAGTATTTATGCACGGTCTGCCATTGTGATGAATTGAAAATTTTATTAACAGATATAGCCATACAAACCATGCTGATGTATCAATTCAGATAATAAAACGGTTGTGCAATAATCAATGTTTTTAGTTTTTATCTTTTCTCTCAGGGAATGCCGATATTTTCACGGAGTTAATCCAAACCTGTCAATTAAAACAATTAATTACAGATAAGGCAAGTGTGGTAGATTTCTCCGTGGATGGATATCACGGGCATAACCCTGTAACTATAGACGAGAATACAACTGTTAAATTTAGATGTAACATCGACAGTAACCCGAAGTCAACTATAACTATATATTTCATGGACCTTATCTTAAAGACGACCGAGGATGATGCGCTAGCACTTGTATATATGCGTCAGTTTGCCGGATGTCTTCATGCTGGAGTATATGTATGTACAGGAATGAATGAATATAATTATGTAGAGCCGTCTAAGAAATATCTCACCTTGAATGTCAAATGTAAGTTGAAAATATAGATTATTGTATTACCATTTCACTTTAAAGAAATGTACTCATCAATTTAGTTGGTTAAAGTAATAAGCAATATGTCTCTCTGCGTAGTAGAGGAACGTCGGTAATCTTAGCTAATAGGTAATGACGAGCCGCTTTTTTCTAAAGATAATTCAAAGACTCATTTAAAATAAACAAGTTTTAAGCTTTGTTAGATATAAGCACATACTTTAATTGGTTGAGTTAAAAGTTTGTAGCATTATCATAAATCAATCAGTACTGAAATATCTGGACTATTCATTTAGGAATATTAGAATATTTTTATCGTTTGTTTTATAGCATTTTAATAAATCAATCAGTACTGAAATATCTGGACTATTCATTTAGGAATATTAGAATATTTTTATCGTTTGTTTTATATTTGTTTTTAGATATTTTACTTGGCTACTAAAGTCACAGGAAATGTAATGTTTAATATATGTGTAAATGTTTTATAAAGCTGAGAGTCACACACAATGTTATAACATTTAACATGTAATTGAAAACGCTTGGCGCTGAGTATCATTCGTTGCTAGGTTTCCCTCGTCCATCACCGACAGTAAAGATACAAGATAGAATATTTACTGCTGAACAAGTTCCTGTTACCCTGAGTTTCACAGCATTAGCCTACCCTGTACCAGATATTTCTGATTACAAATGGCGGAGATATGTTGGGTCTGTGTGGATATCTTTAGCAACCAGTGACAACATTGTTATCAATACATCTGGACTACAGTCAAATCTTACAATTACTGAGGTCGGACAATCGGACTAATGGACGTATCGTCTTGAGATTGAAAACCCCATTGGAATCTTTGAGCAAATATTTACAGTTGGACCCGAAGGTTTTTGAACGAAATTAACCTCATTTCAAGTTTAAGATTAGATCCCCCCAGAAAAATTACTTTTGAAAGAACATACACGTGGTAACACATATATGTTGTATTTATATTGTAGTTGCTTTTCGAATTCGTTAAAGTATTCCCCGAGGCCTTGATCTGAAGAATCAAACCATCACATTTATGTCGCTTTTTCAATTTTAAGGACTGCGATATTACCGATAAATGGTCTCAAATACAGATCTTTAACTTCTTTTCAGTTAGAAATTAAAATCGCCCAAATAGAAAGCTTTTTAACAGTGGATACATGTAAATCTTCTTGTGCAATGTTGTAAATGCAATGCTTATGGTTTTAGAGAAACCGTATCCACCGACTGACTTCGAGCATATCAAAGGTCTAAGTACAGAATCCTCATTCACTGTGAGATGGAGGCCGGGTTTAGACGGTGGACGGGCTCAGACATTCATCCTGAGATACAGGATAACTTCAGTTCAATCATGGATCAATGTTTCTATTCCGGACAATGGCGAAGAGTTTATGAACTTTACACTTAGTGGTTTGAAAAGTGGTTCTGAGTACGAAATTGTGATATATTCAGTCAATAGTCTCGGACAATCAGCTCTCTCGGATAGACTTCGCATTAGAACAAATGGTATAAATTAGCATATTATATTTAAGATAAACATTGGGCGAAATTTTATTTAAACATTTAAATTTAACGTTTTCTCTTAGTTTCTTCTGTTGTGTTTTCCTTTCCGTTCCTACTTTTTAGTATGGTATTTTGCTGTATTCAGCAAAGTTGTTTCTAGCGTTTTTTCTAGCTGCATATTCTTCAAAATCGTTCATTTTTTTAAATACTTAAATGTTTACTGTCAACCACACAAGCAGAACGTACTACATTTTAGGTTCGTATGGCCTGTATGCTTTGGGAAGTACCCTATGTAATGTTGATACGAATTTTGGCCCAACCCATGTGTGTGTATTTCTTTGAATGTTCGTAAAAATGTGACATATGCATACGTTTGTGAATATATTTAGAATAAAATATGATTAAACTAAGAAGCAAAACGTAGTACTGTCAATTTTCTTTTGTTACATAGAAACTATTCTTGGTGTCTCCAAAACGACTGAACTACCAGTCACCGGTATAATTATGGGAACACTTGCAGCGTTGATACTCATTGTAATTTTGGTCGTGGTGGTGACCATTAAAGAGAGGGGAAGACTGGTTAAATCAAGGTTACTTTACACTCACTTAATTCGATCGACTAACGTAACGTATACATAATCAAATTACAATAATGGACTCGATATACCTCTGTGAAAAATCCAATAATATCTATAATGAAATATGTAATGGACGTAAAACAGGAAGGTGCCAATACATCCAAAAGACATTCAAAAAATAGGCCTATTTCCATACATATAGTTGTTACACACTATATATTCACGATTCAAGATTCCTTTTTCGCACTGAATTATAAAACAATTATGCACTTAATTGTAAAAAAACATCCCATATAATTATGGCATTGGATAGATATAACTCACCATTTTGCAATAACTAAATGTTCTTGACTTGTTTTGAAATAGTTTTACAAGGATAATATGAACGAATATGGTAATGGTATTTCAGACACTTTCATTGGTGTTAAATTTCGTTGCAGCCCGAACTGGCAACCACCTACAAGTAATCTTATTGAAAATGTAGAGGGAAACGAGAACAAAATCAGTGAAATATCTTTAAAAGTGAATCCACACCTATCAGGTAGGGTTTAATTTCAAAAGTTATTGAATATTAATTCGCAGTGATTCGTCTATCTTAACAATACTTCCCTGGCTTCTTCTCTCACTTTGCTGGTCATTGAATCAAGTAGATTAATTGTATTTCATTCGATTTAACCTGCATCATCAAATGACATAGTTGACCTAATAATTACAGGCACTGCAGATGCTCCATGTAAAACAAAAGAAGAGGAGTCCAACGCAGACAGCGGTAGATATGCCTTCACATTTAATTTCAAATTTGGCAAGGAATGTAGACACAAACTGATATAACTACATTCAAAGTATTGATATTTGTAATAGGGAAAGACTGTTAACCTCTCTGACAATCAAACGTAACTAATGATGTCTTTTTAAAACTGTTTTCAAACGACCCCATCTTGTTTCTGAGAATAACTTCTCATGACACATTTATGCAACGATATTAAGTTCGTGACACCGGAACAGTGTATATTTGCAGTTGCCATAAGAAGTTGTTTTAGCGTTTGTAAAAGATTTTAGATTAAATCAAGGTATATTACATTTGGAAAGACGAGTTATTTAACCGGATCGTCATGGAAACGGTTATCTATTTTTTCCTATTCGTGAGTGTTATGACCTTTCAATAAAATTAACCTAGGTCTAATATTTGCTTGGTGAGAAAAAGTATCCAACTTGCAACTGAACTTCGGATAAAAATTCTCTTGGCAGCAAATGCAAGTTATATCATGATGTTTACCAGTACAACGATGTCGGTTATAGTCCTAGTGTTTCCTCATTTATTCTTTAATGTTAAGGATTTTTTGACAATTCGCAATACGAAAGAGGTCGTTTAGAATGTCCACATACATAAGTGGGGTATTAATTATCCCCCCCCACCCCCCACCCCCGAGAAGAGGTATACTGTAGACCATTCGGTTTCCGGGTGATACCTCAAGAACGCTTGGACCTAGGATCATTAAAGTTCATGGAGAGGTTGGTCATGACCAGCAGATGAACCTATTAATTGAGATCAGTAGGCCAAAAGACTAGATTACAGTGACCTGGAACAGTTAAGCCGTTACCGGACGATAACTTGAGAATGCCTGGGCCTAGGATCATAAAAGTTCATTGCACGGTTGACCAGCAGATGACCCATTTAGATTTTGAGATAAGTAGGTAAAATGTCAAGTTCACAGTGACCTGGATGAGATTAACGGTTTCCGGACGATAACTTTAGAACGCTTATGCCTAGGGTACGAAACATAATAGGAGGTTGATCATGACCAACAAATGACACCTTTTGATTTTGAGATCAGTAGGTAAAAGGTCAAGGTCACATTGACCCAAAACAGTAGAATTATTGTTTGCCAAACAACTAGAGAATGCTTTGGTCTATGGTTGCATTTGATAAGGAGGTCACGTTTGACTTTTAAATGACCCATAATTATTGATTTGAGCTCAGTACGTCAAACGTCTATGGCAAATGCATCGAAGGGGGCATTCCTTGTTCTACGGGCTCTTGTTTTAAATTGCTGCTCAGGACATACAAAAATCTAGTTAGTGGGTAATTTAGACTAAATGATTTTCAAGCAGAAGGAAGGATAAATAGAACGTTAGGTTACTGTCTTTACGAATTTACATTTATTAGTTTCGTTTACAAAAAAATAAAAATAGCGGCTTTTAGTATGAATTCGTGAAGTAGAAATCATGAAGTATTTAGATGAAATCGAGAATTCTTGAAGTGGTATTCGTGAAATCATGAAATCTTGAATAACTGAATTCTTGAATTTTTGACATGAAATATGGAAATCGTGAATTTATGAAGTTGTGAATTATTGAATAATTGAAATCTGGAATTATTGGATAATTATTGAAGTCCAGAATAATTGGAATCGAGAATTCTTGAAGTGTATGGCATGTCAAACGTTGCTAAATTATATATGTATGTTATTATTATTGTATGTTTGTTATTGTTATTCAATGTCTTGTCATTCATATTCTAAAATAGAAAAATTGGAAACTCCACAGGTCGCTCAACACAACAAAAACGAAAATGTTGCAGGCTCGGTGTGATTGAGTAATAAAAGTCATTATTGTTATTCTATATTTCGTTATTGTTATTGTATCTTTGATATTGTTATTCAATGTCGTGTCATTTATATTCTAAGTCTTACCATTGTTATTGTATATGTCGTTATTCTTATTGTGTGTTCGATATTCTTATGGTAAAAGTCATGATTGTTATTCTATATTTCGTTATTCTTATTGTATGTTCGATATTCTTATGGTAAAAGTCATCATTGTTGTTCAATATCTGACGATTATATTTACAAAACGTGTCATTCTTATTCTATGTTATGTGATTGTATTTGTATAGCGTCGCTGTGCTATTTATATCGCGGGAAATCGCACATACAATAAGAATATCAAGCTTACAAAAACAATAATGAATATACAACAACAATAACGTCTTTTACAATAAGAATATCGAACATACAATAAGAATAACGACATATAGAATAACAATGGTAACACTTAGAATATGAATGACACAACATTGAATAAAATAACAAAAACATACAATAATAATAACATACATATATAATTTAGCAACGCTTGACATGCCATAGAAGTGGTATTCGTGAAATCATGAAATCGTGAATAATTGAATTCTTGAATTTTTGACATGAAATATGGAAATCGTGAATTTATGAAGTTGTGAATTACTGAATAATTGAAATCTTGAATTACTGAATAATTGAAATGTTGCATTTGTGAAATTCTGAATTATTGAAATGTTGAATTTGTGAAATTCTGAATTATTGAAATCCTAAATAATTGAAATCGAGAATTCTTGAAGTGGTATTCGTGAAATCATGAAATCGTGAAAAATCAAAGTTCTTGAATTTTTGACATGAAATATAGAAATCGTGAATTTATGACGTTGTGAATTATTGAATAATTGAAATATTGAATTATTCACGAATTCATGATTTCACGAATACCACTTCAAGAATTCTCGATTTCATTTAAATACTTCATGATTTCTACTTCACGAATTTATACTCAGAAATCGTGAATTCTTAAAATTGAAATCTCACCACCGGTCTTTCGTATATATTCCCTATTCATCATACAAATGCGGCTGAAAACATTGTCATTACAATATGCAATGTATGCATTCGTGTATAATTTCTTATCCTTAAAACAGTCCGCTAAAGCTAGGAAACGGATGGGTGGTGTACCTTTCATTTCCTTCAGTGAACAGATTCAGTCAATCCAAATGTGCTGTTTTTTAGCCTTCTGTCCTTCCACAGATCTTCTCCAGTTTTAAAACAGTGACCATACATTCAGATGCTATGTATAAACTATAGATAATTACCAAAGATTCTGTTGCAATATTATGTTTTTTCTGATTTTAAGAAGTATCAAACAAGCCTGGAACAGAGTATGACGAAATCAATCATGGTAAGTGTTTAAAATCTAACACGAATTAAATAATAATGTACACACATAGTTTAGTAATACGGGTTTCACTCCAAATGAGTTAAGATGATCACCACTCAGAAATAATTTGCGTTTTACAGTTATATTTGTAACAAGATAAAAGATTACTTATTTACATTATCTTTAATTCTTAAAAAAGCATTTCGTTTGAAAAATAAGTTTTGGATGTTACAGTAGAAATGAAATATTATGAATATCATTATTAATGTGTGACTTAATTCGTTGATTGATAATTAGGGCTAAAACAATTTAAAAAACTGCGTAACTACTGTTCTTCTGAAAGTGAAATACAGTAGAATAGTAAAACATGAAAAAAGTTAAACATTTTATTCTGATATGTGCTGTATATTTTAGTTTGATATACTTTGAAAACATTTGGATAACTAGGAAACAATTACCGATATTATTTTAAATATCATTAAAGATGAAATGATGAAGTCACGATCGCAGAAGTATGAACCAATAACAAAAGGAAAAGGTACATATTTCTTGCCTTCTCTATCTATCGGTTTCTCTCTCTCCCCATTTCCTTTATCTTTCTCTTTTTCACTCCGTCTCCCGTCTCCCTTCCCTCTTTTCTCTCTGTCTCTCCATGTCCTGTCCCTCTCCTCTATGTCTCCCTCTGTCTCTCCTTCTTTTTCTCTCTTTCTCTATCTGTTTCTCCACGCTATCCCGAATTCAATCATCCAGGCCTTTGAGTTAAAAGGTTTCACTTTTCATGTCTTGACACAGGTAGTCCTTATCTACATAGGGGAAGCGTTATGATCAGCAATCACTTTTCACTAATATATTAACTTCCTTCCTGCATTAAAACACTGAATAAATGCGTGATAAAACTTTTTAGTTACTGTTTTCGAATATTGATATTGATGATTTTTGAATATTGTAGTAAAACCAGACTTTCACAATTTACAGGTTCTGTCCATGCATACCAGGCACTTGATGCACCAATCACTAAACGTAAGTTCATTTTTCACTTTCAAACACGTTAAAGGTGAAGCAATAAGACAATTTTAGTTTTCTACATGCATGGTTTTTCCAATTAATGAATAGTATGATCAGTTGCATATCAATGTTTCCTCTTCGTGGTTTCAAAGTTACGAAACGACATAGAATGTTTGCATTCTGTACAAAAAAGTACAAAGATAATTGCAAGTATGCAGTGAAGATATCAGGATAACACGTATATGTTTTTTTACCCATCAATTTTAGTAGATCATTGGATATGAATGTTACAAAATATAATGCATATGCATTTAGGCGCTGAGCTGGAAGGAGAAATCCTCCCTTCCACTAGTTTTGATGACCATACATTTCTGACAAGACAATGTCTGTAGAGTACATGTCTTGATTCTGCGATCTGGCGATTGGGTTCTTCATAATTTACAGCATGTTTTATACGTTTCCATAAAGATAATTATATACTGATAAAAGTCAATAATTTGAACTTATAACTGTCAATGCTTACGTTTTTGTTTCTGAATTTTAAATCTGCCATTTAATGTTATAATTTACGTTATGGTATTTTTTATAAATGTAGATGCAAGGTATGTTAAGAGGTCTTATTGACAAAAATATGCAGATAAGTAAAACAAATGTTGAATGATGTATATGTATTTTAATAGATTTTAATGTGAGACATTAACATTGATGAATTACTATATACGTTACTTCCTCAACCATTTGTTCATTAATAGATTGATTATATTATCCTTATAATGATATCCGTACTTGGAGAATGAACGGAAAATCGTTATTACCAATATTTAACCTAATTAAAAGTGAATTGAATGTAGCTTACCGTTGAAATATATGACATATATGCTTACGTTACTGTACGTCACCAAATATATGTTTAGTGATTAGATAATCTTTGCTTGATGATTTATCTGCTTAAACAGATCATATTTATTCATAATTTTAGCTACTTTAATTCACTTTGTATTTTGTATTAACATTGTGTATAATATAAATACATGGTCTGCGGTGGGAAGAAATTAGGGCGTAACGTAAAACATTCTTACACTTCTGTCATTAACTTAATGTGATGTATCTCTATTACAAGTTTGTTTAATCAGTTTACTGTGTGACTGATGCATCAACTCGGTGACAAATTGCTTCATGACATTTACATGCATTTCAATAGATGATCGGCATAGTGGCAATAACCACATGTCCGTACCATTACATTTGCTCGTAACTCGCAGCATTACCATCATATTTTCCCAGAAGCATGCCAAGCTTTATTTTGTTGCTGCCACTGTATATCTCATGTCCGTAGATTTCACAAGCAAGCCTCTCCGTGCTGTTAAAGGATACTCGCATTGAGTTCTAAGCAATGTAAAATAACACCTGTGCCTGACATTTTCAGCTTGTGTAAAGTATAATTGTTCATAATTACCAATCTCCACATGTGAGGAAGTTACTCCCTTCACAGTTGTCTTCTCTGCAAAATTCATAACAGGGCTTAGAGTTTTTTTTTTTTAATGTCCTTGAAAGTCCATGGACTTTTGAACTGAACATGAAATTTCCACATGTACTTTTCCATGAATATTCATGGAACTCCTTGAATATTTTTTTTTTTGCAACTGAAATTCAAATATGTCTTAACACAATCGTTCGAAAGTTTCAGGGGTCATTTTTATTAGACTTCTATTTACAAAAATATTTTGCTGTTGTTAGAAACGTTCGGCTTACAGGATTGTACAATAAGCACAACATGCGATTGATGTGACTTTCTTGTAGATTTTATTTAATGAGTAATTACAAGTGATGTAATATTTGTTCAGAAGTAATCATTTTGCAGTTTTACCCGAACCGAAAACGACTAATGTCATAAATACACAGACAACTTTTACTTGGAAAAATATCTGCAAGTGAAATGGAGGTTATTAGATTCTTTATAAATGTATGCTGATAAATTATCAAAATAAAATACATTGACTCATTTATTTGATACATACATATTGTATATAACGTTTGTCACCCTAGCATTAATTATATCATGTTACGTACAAGAACAAGGCACAAAGATACATGCCAGTGTGAAACTCTTTATACAAACTAACAAATAAAGAATTCACAATATTTATTCTTAAATACATTTACTCTCGTGTTAATGGTAACTTATTAAGCAGTCTGCAACGAACTAATAATCTGTTCGCCAGAAAGCAGACTTCCTAAAATGATACGTCTAACTATTTACTTTCTATTATTATACCTAATATAAATGTCCAATGCAAATTTCCCATTAGTTTAACTTAAATAATAATACCATATTTCCCAGTGATTTTATATCTCATGCGCGAAATTGTTATTTTCATTTTCTGCGCATGTGATATGATACATAATTTCATATCATATGCGCAGCAGAGCTATTTTTTTTCTGCGCATGTGATATTATTTGTTCATATCTCCCGTTGAGAGATTGATACTTTCGCCTTGATTAAAAGACGTAGACGATAGATAGACGAGGAGCTTATATATACTTTAGGATTAAATTACTTTTTCTGGTGTCCATGCATATGTGAACCGGGCCGTTTTTTCTTTTTTTTTTAAATGATTTGTTTTATGTGGCAAAAATTTCGAAAACAACTTATGTTTCGTTTAGAAACAGGAAAGTTATCGCCGTTCTTCAAATGTTGCTGCTGTTGATTTCATCACTGACGCAATATTGAAGCGCTTACATATAGGGGTAAGCCGAGGGGTCAGCGATATGTAAACGTCTCGACTAAATCTATCAGAAAAGTCTTATTACACAGCAAAGTAGCCACAATTTCTGAGTGCTTACAAGTAAAGACTCCTTAATTTTGTCTTCATTATTTGATTAGTAATAAACTTTTATTGTTAAATAATCATTTAAACGTATGTTGATTTTCCAGTAAATGTTTCGACCTTATTACATTTTCGGTATAATAAAATAGATATTGCATTTCTGAGAGGGTGAAAAATGTTCTCCCCTCGAAATATGAATATGACTTCGGCTGGCGCCTCGGTCGATATTCATATCTCGCGGTGAAGGGGATTAATTGAAAGTTCAAGTTCAAATAAAATCTTCTTTATGATGTAATGCTTCGCCTTTAATTTATCTAAGTCAAAGAAACACTTTTAAACCCACAGGCCAAGTACGTTATGTCAAGGACAAGACGGTAATCCAAAAAGGTAATTCTTCTTCTGATGTACCTTTCAATTGAGTACAACGCGCATTGTTATTAACTGTACTTGACAGGATTAAATTACTGTTATCGATATGGTTCCTTAACTTTAAAATCAGTTTGCGTTTTATCTCGTTTCTTAACTGAAAAGATTGATTATGTCTCTGAGACATATTGGTTTTGCCTTTGTCGTCCGTCGTTCGTCCGCATTAAGCTTGTCCAACTTTCACAGTTAAAACTGCTGGCCGGATTTCGACCAAACTTCTCAGGAGTGATCAGTACTAACCCTAGTTGTGCATATCGCCGGCACGTTTAGCTTTGCTGAACAAAATGACCGCTAGAGCTAAAATTAAAAAAAAATCTTGTCCAGATTTCACAGGTCAAACTGCTGGATGAATTTCAACAAAACTTCATAGGAGTGATCAGTACCAACACTAGCTGTACATATCGCCGGCACGTTCCGCTTCACTACACAAAAATGGCCACCAGGGCTAAAAATAGAAAAATCTTGTCCTGCTTTCACATGTCAAACTGCAGGACAAATTTTGACGGAACTTCGCAGGAGTGATCAGTACTAAGCCTAGTTTTGCATATTGCCGACAAATTCAGCTTCGCTGCAAAAAATAACCACCAGAACTTAAGGTATACATAGGGTGGAGACATGTTTTGTGACTAAAACACCTTCTAGTTTCTATTTCATAATTCACAATTCAGCTGTTCCAGATGTAGGTGTTGATAAGGGTGAACGTCAAAAGTACGAATCAGTAAAGAAAGGTACGATATATTTCTGTCTTTGCTAATAATAAGATATATGTTTGTGCGGAAGATATTTAGCAACTTGAATATAGTCGTTTTATCACGGTTCATCATTTGAACGTTTTGTTTTATAAAACAAACTAAGTAGTAGCATATGTTTATTTGTTTACAATTTCTGTTTACGCTTATGGTCATCGGAAATCTTTTATGTATATTTGTAACAGCCTGTTTAAGTTTCTCGTATTCTTCGAGCATCACCTGTAAGTAATATGCAGTTTCACAATAGTAATTTCTCGGAAAAATACATATTTCTTTATCATTTACAGAACCAGGCCCGACGTGTGAAGCAAATGACAGGGACTCTGTAAGAGAGGATACAGGTAACGTTGCAAGTACGTGAAATATAGCTGGTTTTGTTTCGAAAAAAAAAAAGATTATTTCTTTATTGCCAGAAAACATATGGACTGTGACATTACTGAACCATGTAATGTGTATGTGAACCATACAAAAGGAAGAAATGTAATTAAATACTAATGCTGCTTTTACTTAAATATATATGTTGACCAGAGCACAGTTCATATTTGGTTTGAAGTATTTAAAAAAACAACAAAGACATAAATGTAATCATTTTATTCTGCACCGTAAATGAAGGCCTTTGTAAAAGCATCCGTCCCTTTAAAACAAACTCTACCTTCATTTTTCAGACAATAAAAATTTACAAATGCACGGAGAAGGAATCAACGATGGAACAACTTGTACGTTGGAACACTACGTAAATCTGCCGTAGATAAACGAAATTAAATTAAGTTACCGTATCTAAATAGATAAAAACAGTATATAGTGTTACTATTAAATATAATATTTTATAAGATTTCATGCAGGTGTTAGGGTGCTGCAATAAGCGTCCAAAATCACTATAAAAATTCTGCATCTATACATACTGTACATTTGTGTTTTAAAGATTGAAAGGAAATATAATGGATTTTAAGAAACACATTTTCTTTTCTTTCCTTTAAACCCTGCTATTAAAGAATTAAATACTTGATCGAGCTGCACAGTTTATTTACATTTTATGAAGTACTTCGCTGGGTCACATTTTACATTTGTCGAAACTTCCTGTTTCAGAATTGGTGAATTATATTGACGTTAACAAGGACCACGTATTAAGTATGTAAACAAACACATAAATAAAAAAAAAACATCATACAAGTAGACTATTAGCATACACTTTACTTAACAATAAAACACAAACGAAGATAACTTGAATGTAGGTATACCTGTAAACAAGAAGGCCTAACATATATATTCATAAAACATGAAAACATATATATTGCTTTAATGAGATTTAGTTGCATTGGTAACTAGTGCCGTTATTCAATCATAAATTAATCTAGATATTATCACAAGAAAAGGGCGACATGGTGTTCTTTGATCATTGGAAATTTAAAAGAACAAACACACACACACACACACATAATTCGTCTTCTTATGTATAGAAATAACCGTGACCTTCTTGCAAGACTTAATCACGGCTACTATGTCGAATGTCTTTGAAGTCAATTACCTTATTAGTCTACAGTGACATATTCAAACACGATAATTGAAAGAGCATTATCTTTTATGGTAATCGGCATAAGGGAAGGTTTCATAATGACAAAACCTATTTTAATCTTTTTCCATTTTTATGTCCTCTCTGTAACTCAGTTATGGAGGTTAAATGTAAACATGGCTCTTTCACTATCTGATCTGTAACTCATCAATCCCTAAAGGGATTTTAATATTACTTGGAATAAATGTACCCCATAATAAGACGACAAGTCTCGTACAACACTGAGACCTCTGGCTCAAAGATCAATATCACACATGGAGGTCAATGGTCAAAAGGGATTTTACCTATCCGGGCTGTAATTCAACAATCCATAACAGGAATTTTATATTACTTGACATAAATGTTATCCATAACTAGATGACGTGTCATGCGCAACATCAAGTTGTTCTAAGGTCAAGACCAAACGTAGAGATAAATTTTCAATAGGGTTTTGATTTTGCCCTCCATTAAGGGATTTCATATTACTTTTTACAAATGTTCCCCATAATGAGAATATTGTGTAACATTCATGTCCTTAACTCTAATATCAAGCCACTGCGCAAATAGGTTCTTAAGGCTTTGAACTGTTCATCATAAACTGTTTTAGAAAATCAAGAACAGTTATTGATCCGTTCATGATGTGTACTGTGCTAGAACACTGTTTAAAGCTACAGTCACACATACGGATATGTCCGTGCGTTGAGGTACGGTGCGGATGGGATTGGTCCTTAGAGGGCGGACACAGATAAGTACAGAGTAGTACGTCTGAGTACGGGAAAAATGGTGAGAAACGGGGAACAAAAAATACAAAACGCGAATAAATACACGTTGAACTACGTTTTACTGCGCCTGGCAACATGCCCACGCATGGACGGGTCTGCGGTGAACTACGTTGAACTACGCTTAAGTACGGGCAGCCTCGGATAACTACGTTCAGCTACGGGTCAAGACGACAAGGTATGTTTCAGTACCGATAACTTCGTTTTAGTACGTTTAATTACAGATAAATAAGTTTCAATCAAGTTGGACTAATACCCCAGTCACACATACAGCGAGGATAACTACGTTCAGCTACGGATCAAGACGACAAGGTATGTTTCACTACGGATAACTTCGTTTTAGTACGTTTAATTACAGATAAATAAGTTTCAATCAAGTTGGACTAATACCCCAGTCACATATACGGCGAGGATAGCTACGTCTAGCCACGGATAGAAACGTTGTAATCCGTTTCGATCTGTACCTGAGCCGTACCTTAAAGTACGGATCGGTACCGATTACTACGTTTCTATCCGTGGCTAGACGTAGCTATCCGCGCCGTATGTGTGACTGGGGTATACAGTCACGTTAAAATGGCCACGGATCGCTCAAACTTGCAAGTTTGTGACAAGTTTTGAATACGTTTTGACCAAGTGTTTGTACAGATTGATACGGATAAATTAATTTAAGGTACGACTCAGGTACGGTTCGATACAGATATCTACGCCTCTATCCGTGGCTAGACGTAGCTATCCGCGCCTTTTGTATGACTGCGGTATAAGAGGAGTTCAAGAAACTTTTATTCTTGTATACTGTGTGTTCTAAAATGCCTTAACTATCATTTAAAGTGATTGCAAGAACAGGTTGTGTATATTCTAAGAACTACTATGTTCTTGAAGCAATTTTTAGAACAATTTCAGAATACATGTGGAACTTCAATTGTTCCTAAAATGTTCTTGGAGTACCTTAAAGGTAATCAGTAATGAACACGTTCACCATTTGTTTAAGAAATACAGTGTTCATAACTATTTTCAGTAATGATAACAGTGTTCTGACATGTTGTCCCAACCAGTTCAGTAGTCGTTATAGAACTGTTCTGTTCTCGTAAGACTTTGACCACAAACTGCACAACACTTTAACCTACAGCTGTCAGATTTCAAAAGATTTCCCATAGGCTATGGTCAGTCTGTTTGACCAAAAACAAAATATTGCAGTTTCCAAAAACAAAATGTTGTTTGGTTTCCTGCCGAGATCTGAGGTTTTCTGTGGAAATTTTCATGAGCTGTTCATGAAACGCTCATGAATTGTTCATAAACTTAAATGGGACTATACCCAGTCCTTGATCTTATTCATGAATGTTCATGTCATTGAGCACAATTCTAAAATATGTTCATAAACAGTTCATGCATTTGATCACTGACAAGATATAGACCAAATTTCAGTTCATGAAATATTCATTTCCAAGAGCTGACCACTTCCTAAACTGTTCTTAAGCTGGCTGTGAACTGTTCAAGAATAATCTGGGGCGTTTTCAGGAGTTTTTCATGAATCGTTTTAAGAACTTAACCAGGACTGAGTAAGAACAACTGTCCTTCATCTGTTCATGTTATGTTCAAGAACTTCTCAAAAACAATTTAAGAAATGTTAAATGGGGCACTTTGGAGAACCTTTCAGGGACAGGTTGATAATTTTAGCTCATGAACAGTTTATGAATTGTACTTATATATTGAGTCCTATGAAGTATTCTGGAACAGTTCGAGCACTTCTTTAAAGAACATTTTAAGAGTTTTTGAAATTTAATGATTTCTTACATTTTTGTCGTATTTTTCCGCAATTTCAAAATGAAATTTTATCAAATTTGAAATTAATTTGTTTCATATCTGTAGAGTTTTATAAATGCAAATTTTAATCCAAGGTTTGTGTCAGATATCAGAAGATTATGTTAAACTCCAGTAGAGATAATTAGTTGCCTTTCAGTAGGGGAATTTGTATTGCATGGCAATACTTCATTCACTTGTTTAACATTGTTCGATATAATACGGAATACATCGAGATTTGTACCCAAAACAAAACATATATCAGCAACTCTTGTTCTTGTTCAAATATATAGCCGTATTGAACAGAACAATGTTCAGCACATTTATGTTATATTAGTGTACTGTCCCATTTTTTAGCTTAAACATGTCGGCATGGATGGTTTCATTACACAGTAACCTCAGAACCCCTCTCTAACTTCCGGTTTGTTTAATTCTGCCCATTGTTTTCTCGTTTAGGGCAACACCATTATTTTTAACTGGGGGCAATACGCCTCTTTTATGGAATTGCACTCTGTGTGTCATTTAACATTGAAGGTTACATGTGTATGAATACATGTGCGGGTGTCTCTTAATTATATTCTTCTGGAACTTTAAACATGTGTAAATGTTGAGTTCTGCTCAAACTTGGGTTAGAGAGCGCGGGCAGTAGCTTGCATTTCCACTACCGTTCGTGAACAGGCTCAATCAAACCAAGCCTGCAACATTTTTGTTTATGTCTTGTTGGGCGGCCTGTGGTTTTCCAATTTTTGTATTTGGTTTATACAATATTTATCCATCAACTCTTTCATTTTGTATTTGGTTACCTAATATCACATTGGAGACATGTGATGGTGGTTTCAAATGTTCACCACAACAAGACGGAGTGTCATGCGCAAGAACCAGGTCCCTAGGTCTAAGGCCAAGGCCACACTTAGTGGTCAAAGGATACAAGAATGAACACTTTGTACGGAACATTTCTTCTTTATGCATGGAGGGATTTTAATATAACTTGGCACAAATGTTCACCACTACAAGACGGAGTGTCATGCGCATGAACCAGGTCACTAGGGCGAAGGTCAAGGTCATAATTAGAGGCTTAATGTCAGATACAAGAATGACTTTGTCCAGAGCATTTCTTCTTCATGCATGGAGGGATTTTATGGTAACTTGGCACAATTGTACACCATTATCAGACGGATTGTCATGCGCAGCTTCCTTCTTTAGAATTACTTCCCTTTGTTGTTACTATAAATAGCTTATATTGTATATATCGTAGGAAAAAAACCGAGATCACTTTTCCGTAGTACAACATGCATGTTACATCCAATTTTTATTTGTATTTTGATCTATCTCAACCTGATAAGGATTTTGTGGGGACTAACAATTTTTGTTGTTTTTTCAATTTTTTTTCAAAGATTAGCTTCCCTTGGTTGTTACTATAAATAACTTAACTTTTTTTTATAATTGACCGTAGGGAAAAACCAAGACCACTCTTGTGTGGTAAAACAAAGATGTTACTTTCAAATTTGTATTTGAGAGGTATCTATACCTGGTCAGGAGTGTGGTTGTTTTTTTTGGACTTAGAAAAACAAAAGAATTACAATAATTACTAAACAACCACAAAATTAAAATTCCAATTGAAAATACAGGTGCTAGTGTAAAGAAATTGCTGTGACGGGCGTATATTGTGACATTCTGGCACTCTTGTTGTATTTGGATTATACAATATTTATTCATCAAATAGCATGTGAGTACAAAATATATTACAAAAGCGAGGGATCGAGTAGTAAGCTAATAAGCTTTTAAGAAACTCTTTCATTTTGTATTAATTGTAATATCACATCGGATAGTGATGGTGGTTTCGCTTAATGATTTTAAGTACGCTATTTTCTTGTTAATCAGAAAACCCTTGATCCTGAAATAATTTGCCAGGTCTGCAATAATCTCAGTGTATTGAAAACTACGCAATAGATAGGAGAAAAGAAACATTCTTTTGTCCCGAGGATATTCAGTTTAGAGTTGGTGTGGCGTATTAAACAATAAACAATGTAAGTATGTTCTTAAACACTGGACGATTTAATATAAGTACAAATCAAACAAACCTGTCTTTTTATCGAACAATATATTGATCTAGGTACACATATTTATAATGTGGTGCAATAAAACATGGAAACTTTAAGTTAAATCTGTTTTTGTCTTGCTCACACCTTACGAAAGAAGGTTTACTAAATGGAACATTTATTGATTTGAATTATCTACAAGTACGGTTGAAAACGAAACAAACCCTTTCCGAATTTTGTGAAAATCTTACTTTTTGTTTCATTACAGATTGTGTAATACGCAACAAACGGTAATATTCTAAGTTTTTTTTTTTATTTCACGATACACAAGCATTCATTTGAATGTACATTTTAACTAATCTATCGACGCAGTTAAATGTTAAATAAACCTGCTTGAATATCAGTATCAATAATCGCTTGCCGCGTTCTTTTGACGACTGAGAAATAAGCCCATAGAATAAACATTTTCTGTAAATACGTGGACTCTAACCTATCCCAAAAACATACTGGACTCGCATATCAGCTCGGGTGAACGGAAACTCGTTTGAAATTGTTCCCATATTATAATTAAGGCAGATCGTCTTGTGACTGTCCAGACATGGTGTTCATTTAAATAAGTTGTTAAAGATGACATTAATTAAGAATTAACGAACTAGTGTAAGATATTTCTGTCAATTTGAAATATGGATTAATATGATAGTTTGTATCATTACTCGGTCTTATACTGTCAATTAAACCTAGAGCAAACGCAAGGACATCGAGCATTGTACAGCCCTATAAAAATATATCTTTAATACATTTAACTTCGACTGTCAGCAATCACAATGTCCATCTAAGACGGGCATTTTTAGAATAAAATAACAACGTCACACCGAATGAAAAGTCGATTGAGAATGTTTGCTTATGTCATCAAGTTTTCTTCGACATCAAAAAACAATAATTATTGCGAACTAACAGTGCAGGACATGTGTTAATAGTGGCAGATATAAAGACAACTTTTATATCGAGTGTAATTAATATTTACGTATACATTTCAAACCACGTAATAAATCGTGTATAGATTATAAAGATTTATCCATAAATTGTATTACTCAACTCTTGATATTTTGCCAATACTGATAATTTTGAATAACCGACATAAGTCTTAATACGATATTTCAACAGTATTGATTTAAACAGTTTGTTATTTTGTGTTATTAACAAAATACTTAACATTGTAGAAGCTGAAAAATGAAGCTGTACATAAAATATGAAATAGTCATGTTCGTGCTCTTACTTGGGAACATTTTGTCTGGTAAGTTATACCTTTACTTTTTGTGCATAGGCATATGTAAGATAAATTCTGAAAGCGACACTTAAAAATATTGCATATTATTTGTACTAGTGAAATAGTTAAAATCTACTTCAGTATGTCGATACTGTTAAGGAAATAGGTCTGTTCATTGCAAATCAACATGAAAGTACCTTCAAGTTGGTATCACTAATTGGACCTATGCGTCTATTTCACATGCAATTAAGCTTTAGTTAGTAGAAGGAAAGAAATATCCATCTCTTACTGATGATCTCTAGATATTTCCTCTCTTGATTTGGAATATCTAAAATAGTACAGCGATACCATTTAGTCACTGTTGTACGGTTTCAATAATTCAAAAACGAAATGTTTCAACATTTTTCAAGCAAGTGTTTGTATCATATACGATGAATTGGTACTGTAACAATGAATTGTTTCATATTGATAACGCATTTCTGTTAACGCTATTAAATAAATCAAGCTTTTCATGCACATATAAAGCTAATGTTTTATAAATGCTACCTCGATCTCCCTGATGGTAAATATTTCAGAGAAAAACGTGACCCTTAAAGCATTGAGCGATCTTAAATGTGACTATATGGCGGTGTTGATGTGTCAAATTAAACAATATGAGACTAAGCATATCATGACTTTGGAGATAGACGAACAACCAGCCGCCGATTGCACATTTAAAAAATGTCAGATATATAAACTAGAAGGGATAAACTATGGCTTTTCCTTTGATACGAGTAATGGGATATTCAATATCACCATGGATCCAGTGACATTTGCTGACAATGGAAGGACGTTTAAATGTGATGATGGTTGCACAGACGCTGTTTACAATGCAACGATTAATGGTGAGATTTGTATATTATTATATAGTCACAAGCATTTTTTTTGTCTTTTTGATCTAAAAACCCAGTGTCATAGGCGGCTTACTCACAAAATGGATTACACGAAATTCTTACACTTTTGTTAGGTATAAATGTAAAAATTATATTAGAACATGACATCAGAAAAAGAATCATTTTATATATCTAAGTTTTTACTTTAGCCCAGCAACATTCTGATCGAACTATAGACCGACGATTTAGATAAGGAGTCCTGAACCGTTACACCATAATGTATACAGCACTGCAGGAGGATCTATTGACACTGCATATGTATGCATATCGTCATTCAAGTCTCGGTGCTTCCGGGTGATCTACTTTCCAGATTTTATTTACTTCACAACAGCGGTGTTAAGTGCTGTGTGGCGGCCGTAAAAAGTCGCCTCGACTTCATCTCATTGTTATATTTTCTGGTCCTTCGGGATAATTGATTTCAACCCATTTAGATTTTAAAATTGAATACTGCTTAAGCCGGTGCTAGGGGGCGTGGGCAGTGTTGCATTTTCAATTACTGCGCATGTACAGACTCAATAAAACCGGGTCTGCAATTTTCACTGTTTGCCTTTTTCTCGGTGCTTCCGAGGGATCTACTTTCCAGGTTTAATTTACTTCTCAACAGCGGGTGTTAAGTGCTGTGTGGCGGCCGTAAGAAGTCGCCTCGACTTCATCTCAGTCTGGTCCTTCAGGACCATTGATTTCATCTCATTTAGATTTAAAAAATTGAATACTGCTTAAGCCGGTGCTAGGGGTCGTGGGTAGTGTTGCATTGTCCATTTTGCTCATATACAGACTCAATAAAACCGAGTCTGCAATTGTCACTGTTTGGCTTGTTCTCGGTGCTCCCGAATGATCTACTTTCCAGATTTTATTTAACAAAACATCTTGACATGAGGAATGAATAATCTAGAAGCTACTTTATCATGTTCATTGTAATTTAGTTATCCGAGGCAAGACAAATTCTACCATAACTTACAAATAAACGTTAATTGTGTTGTCACGGCAACCGAAATTCCAATACATCCACACATCATAAGAATATAAAGGTGTACAGTTAAAGGACACGCGATGAAACCAAACAGATATGGTTTAGTTATTTTTCAGTAAAATGTTCATAAATTTTCTTTTGATATTCAAATATACGATATTTAGTTAGTAATGTAGGGATAATACACGTTTTTTGTGTATTAACGTCTGCAGAAGTCCGCGGGAATGTTTGTGACCGAGACCGAATAGTGTCGCTATTCTTGCATTAATAAACGCAACATTGTTTTCATATTTGATGACTTTACGATTCCGGTACAATTTTAATTACCGTTCTGTTGTTCTTGGAAACGGTAAACATGTTTTAGATATCCATTACCAGGGCCAAGAAATCAACAACACTACAAAAAGCACGATATGAAGGTTTTTAAACGATTTTTTTCATCGTTATTACAAACACGACATTACTAATAAGTGTTCATGTTAATTAAAAGTTGGTGAACAGGAGCACAAATTCAAGAATAATAACCTTACATTCGAGTTTTTTTTTAGTACGAACACACTTAAAGTACGGATGAGTAAGAACGTACTGACAAGCTTTTAAGCTTTTAATATAAATTCTTCTAGAAATTAGATTTAAACATACCTACTAATACTTACCAAAATCATTAATATGATTTCTGAAAGCAAACAACCGCACAATTTACATGCAATTCTTAAATATTCACGGTTATCTACAAAAACTGAATCGACACAGACCTCTAAAAGGGGAGTAAACAGGAAGTGAAGTGGGTACGGACATTGTTAGGGGCAGTGCATTTTGGCGTTGGAAACTGATACAGCAAAACATTCTATGGATTAGATCGAATCTTTTATGCTACAAGAAGAGGTCTTTATGAAAGAAACAAGACGCAGATAGCAGATGTCAATCTGCGCAGAAATACATATATACGTCCCTGGGAAAGCATTTCAAAAATTAAAAAAAAAATGTATTAACAGCACGTAAATTGCCTTGTTTGTACACGATATTTCTCCCGTTAATACTTGGGCGGATCCAGTGAAAAAAGTAGTTTGTATGCAAGAATACGCATAAATTTCACATTGATAATATGAAAAATACACGCCATGCATGACGACGTTATGCTTCTTTCATGACGTTCTTAAACGTCTCTAAATGCCATGACTATTTGAAAGGTAAAGAAATTCTCGTCATGAGGAGGAACGGTCCATAAAAAGTTTATAGACCCTTGTTTCATGAAACTGAAGTCGTTAAAAAGCAAGAAAGTCACTCCCTACTTAATAACACATTGACAAAAGTAGTAAAATAATTCATTATCGATCTTTTGTCAGTTGCAGCTTTTAAACGCTTTGAATGGAGATGAGTACATAATTTTGTGTACGACCTTTACTTCAAAGTATTTTCGTACTGCAAAATTAATTGCTTTATATGTAACTACTTTACATTTATTATTCACAGTTATCCCCGAAAACAGTGCTACCACTATCTCGTCCTCAAAATGTCAATTTTCTACTGAACTAAAAGCGACATCAGGATGCCTTTATCCGAGTACAAGCATAACGTTTCAATGGTATTACTTCAAGGTAGGATATGTAAATTATAAAACAAGTACAAATGATTATCATTGTAAATATGATAAGGTTTGTTGAGAACATATTTATATTGTGAAGTCCTAATGATACTTCTATTATGGTTTTTATTTGTAACAAGGGTTTTGCATACATGTACTGTGCATGATCGTTTTAGTAAAGAGTCGTATTTTTATAATTTTTTCACCATATAGGCTGGAAATTCGCCAGTCTTATACAAGGAAAGCCAGCCCTATCTATCAACTGACGAAAATGGCTGTACAGACGGACCTTGTGGCGGGAAAGGGGTTGTGAAGGTAACAAGTACACTCGTCATACAAGAAGATCCTCGCGGAGAAGAATATTATTTCCAGGTTTTGGTGAAACATCCTGATAATACAGACATTATCATTAAAACAGACAAGCCTTTTCAACTGGAACGTGAGTGGAAGTAAACTTCTGAATTATTAAACGCCTTGCACATGTAATAACTTTGTTTCTTCGGTGTATATGCCCATCAGCAAATTTGATAATACCTGTCACATAAAGGATTGTTTAGTGATTATTTAAACTCTTTTTAACACAAGTTCACACTCGTTGTGTATGTTTGTTTAAATTTATCGGCGAAAAAAATTCTTCATATATAACATATGGATCCACGTAATTGTTAATAAGACTTTTTTATTGCCAACCATAACTTTGGATTTTATCTCGAGTTTGCAGTAAAACAACCTGTAAGTAAACAATGCTAAGACATTTACCACTTTTTAAAACAAGAATTATTGGCTATGTAAGCATATTAGAACATATTTTATATAGCACTTCATGGCACAACGCAACTAAACCATATAAAGTCTTTTAAAACATTTATTGATTTAATCGCGCAATGCGCGAGTGTCTTCCACCTAAACCATTATACATTTATCGGTTTCAAATTAATATATTGAATTCAAAAGTTTTAAAACAAGCAAACTACATAAAATATTTATATCTGTATAAAACGTATATTTTCGCATTTTATATTGTAACTGTATAGCGTTTTTAATGTTTCATATTATATTGTTTAACTCCAGGGAAATTCGACGTTGAACAGAGTTCTGTTCCTCCTGTCCATGAAAACAATACTAGAGCTGCTCCTGTGAATGGCAGTAGAGCTAGGAAGATGGAATTGAATTTAGGAGGCCATATTTTGTTTCTGTTCCTGACATTCTACTTGCTTAAAAATGATGAGAAATAGAGCTAACATGTTACTATGTACATATTATGTTATATCTACAGATGTGTTGGCATAATCTTCTATTATATATTGCATGAAAAACAAGTAGATAACTATTCTATTCCGCCGTAACGCAACTACATTTTGTTTTTGCACCATTTGCCTATATGTAATACCCGTAGGCATTATCTAAATGATCAATTACTTAAATAAATTTAATATTATGCAAAATACCACATAGAAACATAAAATTATTTAGAATAAAGACCACTAGTTTCAGTTTTATATATTTCTCTTTTTGTAATTTTCTTTCTTTTCTTGTTGATTTGATATGATTTTTTCCCGTTATATTTATTGTGTAAAAGGCTGTTTTAATAAGTTTGGTGTTCCATGAAAACCATTGTTACAGTACATAAAAGTATGTGAGTTTCATGTACTTTAATAAAAAAGCCTGGGTTTCTTTGCGGGTATCTCCAAAATAAATATTTGCTGAATGGTGTCGTATCTATCGTTGGTCTTTAAGTGACGGTAAAACAGTATTGAAACAATAAAAATCTTTCCGCCATGACTGATATTTCAGCAACAAAGTGAATTATTGTCCCCGTTAGGAGTATGGTAAATGAAGATGGCCGATACAACTCACACTAGTTCTATATAACTTTCAGAAGAGACCACCAATTTTAATCTGACCGAACGTTTGAAATATAATGTTTTTGTATGATTGCGTCAAAATATTGCTGGAAAATGTAAACAAATATAATCCCAATCACATGTCCGTGTTACTAACGTGGAATGACACTTGGGTTTAATACGTGAGCCCCAGCGATGCATAATTTACGAACAACGCGTAAGTAAAAAGCAGGCATGGCTGGTAATTGCAACAAGGACTAAACATGCCAGTAGGGAATCATATTTTCGTCAATTCTAGTGGCCCAGTTGTGCAAATTCCTTTTTGCAAAGCAGGTAAAACCATAACAGGCAAGTTATACAAGAATTAACTACAGCTGTAAAAAGTTCTTTCAAAATAAATCACCAAGCTAATGTCTGAAAGACAGACAACTCATTTATGACAATTTGTCCGTCAATTTCAGTCCTATTGTACAGCTTTTAAAGAACAAGAAAATGTTATTCAGGTTGAACACCAACCTTATTCTCCCGACCTTTGTTCTTTTGACGTTGACGTTCTCATATTCCCCATGCTTAAGAAAGTGCTCGCAGGTAACGTTATACTACTAGAAGAGGCATTGGTTCCGCAATTTTACAGTGTCTCTACAGTAAACCAAAGGTGAGGGGAGGGGTTTAATCCTGTATAGGGAACAAACTTTGAAGGAATGACGTGAAAATTATTTCAATCTGATTAATAATTAAGGCACACGAAGTCCAATGACAGAATTTTTGAACCACCTTCGTACAAGACATATTAACTGATACAATGTGAAAAACTTTAGAACATTGATCAGGTTATAATTTCAAATACTTCGTTGCATTCAATGCTTCCAACTAATTCCTTCCTAGATTTTATTCAATGGATAAACAAGAAAAATAAACCATTTATTTGCTGTGGTTGTACTCTTGGCAAAATTGTATCCGGATTTGTTCTATCAAAAACTACCTCTTACAAAAGAAAACTTAAATAACGACTTATACAGTGACCATGAAAAACAAGGATAAATATTAAACAGAGAATGCCACGTTCCAAAAACGCAGCCTCCCCAAAACGAAACTCACAGCACGCAGATGTGCACACTTCTAACATGCACAGGACAAAACAAACAAATACAAAAACACAGTGGGGTATAACTGATGATGTTGTTCTCCTCTGATCACGTGACCTTCCTACGTCACGTGACCTACCATAACCGACCAGTCAGTGCTGAAGAAGGCACTGCCGAAAATTACACTAGGTAGATGTTTGCTCTGAGTATGGAATTTCTTCATCAAAAACAGTGGGGTATCGCCTTGGAACGGTCAATGGCAAAAACACCACTGGGTAGTTTAAACTGGTTTATTATGCGGATCCATCCTCACTCTCCACCATGTTCCAAAGTCACGGGATAATGTAAATAAAAGTAATCCCCGCCAAGTGAATCTCAAAATGCATACTGCTATGGCTGTTTCTTGCCCACCCTACAACCCCCAACCAAAAAATGAATAAATAAAAAAAAAAATAAATAAATAAATAAAATAAAATAAAAATTAAAAATCAGTTGAAAAATACAATTTATTGGTCACCATTTTAACTACTATATTTCAGAAATGAATTTTCCGTTTCAATGCATACGGTCTAAAAAGTGCTAGAAATGGTATTTTAAGTGTGTAATTTTGGCGTATTTGGTGAAATTTGCATCCCTCTTTGAGTCAGAACAAACGCCATTTTAAAAGAACATACTTTATGATCTTTAATACATATTTTGAATAATTTTGGTGTTGGTTCTTGCACACGGAGACTGTTAGATATTTTTCCAACGGTATAGATCCAGGTATATACGCGCCAAAAGGTGTAGGTCTATCGTTTTTAAAACCAAAACGCTCTCTGTTTTCAACAACTAACAACAGAGAAAATTATTCAGTTTGTTCAGAAGGTTTGCATGCTTCCAAATGTCTAGTTCACCCGGCTCGTATACCGGACATCGTTTTTTAGACAGGGATAGACGGAACGAGTATATCAGATGTAGACTTTAATGATTATTCTAATACGACCAGCAAATAACCTACATACATGTATAGCAAAATCTATCTATAAACCACTCGCGTGCAATGACGTCATCCGATCCAGGTGCGTAGCACGGTTGTAAAAAGTAATTACAGTACCATTTTTTCTAACACTGCTGATACTAGTATGTCGTGTTAGAATCGAAAAAAATAAGTTCCCAAGTGTGATTTATCGTAGAATAACCCGAGTTTTGCGTTCATATGCGAAACAATATATCACTCAGGCCTACGGCTTTCGTCTGTTCGTGATATATTCTTACGCATAAGAACTCAAAACTCGGGTTATTCCACGATAAACTACGTTTGGGAACTTATTATTTCTTAACTAAACAACTCAACAACTCAGTAAATAAGTCAGATAGGCGGCTATATCTCTTTCATATGTTTCTATGTATCAGCGATATTTTCACTGTGTCGCCACGGCCGTATCTTTAGCCGACTTCTATTATAATTGTATTCTCGATATCGGCATTATAGGATAAATCCCGTTTTCCGGTATTACCCACCAATAAACACCCGTTCCCGGTTTTACGGTGAGGGGGGTATCGGCCATTACGCTGTATAGCGGTAGTGTTTAATATTATCCCTTTTTCAAGGTTTAAACAAAGAATATGAATAAAAAAAGTATTGCAGATTATCATAAAACATTGTTGTCATTAAGATTTAGCAAAAATATCCTCAAAGTTTAATTTATTTTTGAAATTTTATCTTTTATTCTACACTGCCGCTTCCGTTGCTCGATACTGAAGGTGTGAAATTATTTGCATTTTTCAAAGTTAACACATTATTTTTACAAAAATTCTTTTGCCGAGGTCGTAAAATACTATTTTCATTGTAAGAAAGTAAGAACTTTCCTAAAATCTTATCTTCTGGCAAAAATAATCGCTGATATTGTAAACGGTCCGTATATCGGTTAATCTCGCCAGCTCCCCCCCCCCCCCCCACACACACACACCTGATCCTATTTACGGAAATACCGGAACATGGGATTTATCCTATAATGCCGATATGGTCTATAATGGAACTTAACACTACTTAATACAAAACTTGTAATCTAATTTCAAATACAATAATTCATAAACTGTGCAAACAATCCGGCGGACAAATAATTGCCAGTACAGTATTAAAAATATATGAAATTTACTTTCCAGAGAGCCGTACATGAACAATAATCTAGATTTAGTGTCATTTACGATTTCAGAGAGATATTTTTGTAGGTTTTTATGCTAGATAAATGAACCGAACAATTAAAGATTTAAACATTGATTTCAATTTTCATTCGAGTTAAGTTATAGTTCCCGAACATATTAATGATTTAATGATACGTAAAGTCATAACAAGAAGCTATTGTTGACATGTTGTCCTGACGCGCTGCGAGTACGGGACTGGGTTTTTGCTCTCTGGCTTACAATACGGCGCTGGATATAAGCCGATGTGTAGGTGTTTAAAGTGCAAAAGCGTTTTATTTGTTAATCGATTACCTCCATATTCTTTATTTGTTTTTCATAACATTTCTCTTACATATTAAATTAAACAATAATAATTACTTTTTCATGTTTGAGAAAGTCTTGTGGATCTCAGCACATATATAGCTCTGCCAGGGCATTTAAGCTAAATCATATAATACATGTGTACACGTACTTAGTGTTATTAAAAGTTATAATTAATGTGTTTTGTCTTCCATGTATTTTGCTATGCATCTGAATATGACGACTTTACCGTCTGAGTAGTTAACTTTTATAAGCAAATGCATATATGTTTTGGGGGGAGGGGTGGGGCACTTCTTTTAAAGTATTGTTCTTCCCTGTCTATCAGTCCACCTATCCGTCTGTCCGATTTCATGTCGTGAATATCTCAATAAGTGTTTGACCAAAAGTCATTACACCTCAAATGAGTTTTGTAGCGGGTGTTTCAATTGCAATTTCACATTGTAGCAACGTTTATGGCCCTGACAAAAATGCATAAAAAGATCTAGAAGTTTGCATCACATGCATCTAAAAACGTATCTGACCTAGGTTTATTAAATATTACAAGAATATTATTAAGCATGTGAAATTGTACACCTTGGGTTTTGTTTTGGATTTTTATCGGTCAGATCAGAGTTATACATATATATGATTCTTGGTCGTCAAAATTAATGCATGAGTGGCTTACAACTTTGCGTCGCATGTATCTCAATAAGTATTTGACTAAGAATCACCACACTTCTAAGTCTTTAGAGGATTATTATATACCCTTTGAAGTTGCACATCTGCTGTCCTTCTTCGTTACAGGCCGTTGGTTTGTTTGAAAACAATATAAAGTACTTAAAAGTTTGTGTTGCATGTATCTTTAAAATAGTTCACCTATAATCTTAAAACTATGTTGATGTTTATTTAAGTGCCTGACATTTTAGGATTTCACAACAGGAGTACACTATGAGGATTATTATACAGCATGTGGGGTTGTACACTAGAAGTTCTAAGCACTAAGCCAGACCAGAGTTATGGTCCTTGACTTATTGAAAAATACACAATGAAGTGTTAAAACATTTTGTTGCCTATATCAAAGAAAAATATTTCACCTATTTGTACCTGTGATTTTCAATACATATTTCCGTTTAAAACTTGCTTCTCAGTCAATACACACAATTTAAAGAAATTCTGTCCGCAGGAAAAGTTTTGCCTATATACATATAGAAACTGTCCGATATGTCTCGAGTCTGCTCTTATCCTGCTTGGTTGCATTTTATGCTTCCAAAGGATCATTTTACAGATTTTATTATTTAGATCAAAACCCCTCAGTTCAATATTCTACTAAACAAGTTATTATATAGTGAATAAATCGTCTTACTAGACCACGCATATTATTGGCCTTATAAAGTGTTTCAATCAACAAAACTACTTGAAAGTTTATACCGAAAAATATTGTTCTAGTACATGTGTTATGTTCATGTTTTGGTATAATCATTGAAAATTGACGTCACAATGATAAATAATGTAGACCAACCCAATATGGAAATACAGTATCCTTTGGTTCAGTTTCTTTTTAAGAAGAAAGACGTGGATCAAAAACTGGACCAAAAAAAAAAAATGATTTTGAGCTCGAATGTTCGAAGACCTTTACCGTATCATCGGCAAACGACTGACCTAAACGTTCGTGTAATGTTAATGCATGTGACCAGACACAAATAAGGGTGGGAAGAAAAGTGTCTCATAACCATTTACATTTTCCACAAATCTGAGCTAAATCTGTATGGATGGATGACATATTCATTGCTTTATCAATACTAATAATAACACGGATATGACGTTACGTTACCATAGCGTAAAACAGAATATTAACGCGTCGAACAAGAACACAGATAATTAATAAAACAGTGCCCAGTCTAAATGTTACCAGTATTTTTTTTTAAAATATCGTATCAGTTTTCCACTACATATCATACAATATCTAACGGGTCAAATGTTTAAAAATATATGATAAATCCAATGTAG
>NW_026459059.1:0-53885 GCF_021730395.1 Mercenaria mercenaria
GATCAATCAAGAACGTTTTAGCCTAGGATTATGGAAGTTGATAGGGAGGTTAATCCTGATCAGCAGATGACTCCTATTGATTTTGAGATCGGTAAGTTAAACGTCTACGTCACAGTGACCCGGAGCAATAAACGGTTTCCGGATGATAACTCAAGAATGCTTGGGCCTAGGATGATGAAAATTATTTGGGAGTTTAATCATGAGCAGGACCCCTAAAATTGTCAGGATAGTAGGTCAAAGGTTAAGGTCACAGTGACCCGGAAAAGTTTAAGGGTTTCCGGATAATAACTCAAGAACGCTTGGGTCTAGGATCATAAACGTTAATACGAATGTTATTCATGACCAGCAGATGACTCTTTTTATTTTGAGATCAGTAAGTTAAAGTTCAAGGTCACAGTGACCCGGAACATTTAAACGGTTTTGGAATGATAACTCAAGAATGCTTGGGCTTAGGATGATAAAAGCTGATAGAGAAGTTAGTCTTGAGCATCAGAAGAGCGTTTGATTTGAGGTCATTAGGTCAAAGGTCTGCGTCACAGAGACCCAGAACAGTAAAATGATTTCCGGGAGATAACTCAAGAACGCTTGGGCCGGGGATCACAAAATATGATAGAGTGGTTTTTCAAGACCAGCAGATGGCCCCCATTGATTTTGAAGTCAGTATGTTAAAGGTCATGGTCAAAGTGATCCAGAACAGTTAAACTATTCCTTGATATTAACTTAAGAACTCTTGGACTTGGGATTACGAAACTTGATAGGGAAGTTACACGATCAGCCGATGACCCCTATTGATTTTGAGGTCTGCAGGTCAAAGGTCAAGGTTACAGTGACCCGGGACAATTTAAACGGTTTCCAGACAATAACTCAAGAACGTTTGAATCTGTGACCATGAAAAAAATGGAGATATTTGTCATGACCAGCAGATGACCCCTATTGATTTTTAGACAAGAAGTAAGTTAAAGCTCAAGGTCACAGTGACCCGGAACAGTTAAACCGTTTCCGTACGATAACTTGAGAATACTTGGGCGTAGGATCATGAAAGTTGATATGAAGGTTTATCATGATCAGCAGATGACCCCTATTGATTTTGAGGTCTGTAGGTCAAAAGTCAAGGTTACAGTGACCCGGGACATTTAAACGGTTTCCAGACAATAACTCAAGAACGTTTGAATCTATGACCATGAAAAATAATGGAGATATTTGTCATGACCAGCAGATGACCCCTATTGATTTTTAGACAAGAAGTAAGTTAAAGCTCAAGGTCACAGTGACCCGGAACAGTTAAACCGTTTCCATACGATAACTTGAGAATGCTTGAGCTTAGGATCGTGAAAGTTGATATGAAGGTTAATCATGATCAGCAGATGACCCCTATTGATTTTCAGGTCAAAGGTCAAGGTCACATTAATCCAGAATAGTAAAATTTGTATTTACAGTGACCAAATAATTTCTGTTCCTTGTAAAATTCCTGAAAGCATGAAGGGGGGCATTTCGTGTTCTACGAGCTCTTGTTCAGTAAGAAGTATTTTAACTGCATGTACCTCTAGATATTGATATACGCAGTAAGGCGTATAAAAGACTTGAAAATATAGTCTATGCACGACGACGCCCTTGTCACTTTATAAAACGCCTTCGTTAGCATTGTAACTGTAAATACATCATTCTCAAAGTTTCAGATTTTAAAGGTAAAAATTGATCTTCCTAAATATTCTGTCATCTTGCTTTCAACTTAATAGCATTAATACAGGTTCTGTCATGGAATGATTGAAGTTCCGTTTGTTCTCCGTAAATTCACAAAAATTGTGATTCGAACAAAGCTTATAATATAAACTTACGTTCATCCTTGTGAACAAATTCTAAAACGCGCTCTTATTATGCAATTTCAACAAACAATTTAGATCAAACGCTATTGTAAATGTGTTATACATATGCGATTGGGATTTTTATTGAGATTGCAGACAGTTTGTGCCAGAGATACCGCTTACTATATAAAAAACAGTAAACAATCGAGAAATGACAAGGTTATTGTAACTTAAAGACATTTGTTTTAAAATGTAACCTGTCCTTATATTACTTTATCAACCGGTTAAATTCTTCTAAGGCAATGTTTTATTAAGACTATTGCAACCCTTAATAGTTAAAATAAAAGATAATGCATTGAATCGAGAACCAACTAAATTTATTGAGAAGTCACTTAGCTTATATCGACAAAATATTCAAATATACGGATACAAGGATGCAAACATCAATATTTACTTTCAATTGATAATAAAGTACAAACTTCAAAGAGATAGTCTAAGAGTAAACATTTTACGTACGCAGATATAATGCTGGTCCTTAAAAGATTCGAAAATGCAAACATATTCATAAATACATGTACATAAATTTTAGTTATAAATCGAATTAGCCCTGCACATGTAAAAGCAAACACATGCAGATATACTTAACCTATATAATTACGTTTAGTTACAATAGAATGTTTATTTGAATATAGATTTTTGTTTGAGAATTAACAGTTAGATGGTAGATTTTTACTGAAACCGACGATATTCGGTTAAAATGTCAGGAGGCATACCATAGACTAGAAGTATGACTGAAATTATTTCAACTTTTTGCAAAATTAGGTTTTTAGATCGACTTTCTTTTAAAGTCTGTAACTCTGTTGACATTTGATTATTTGCGATGAACATTCACATATTAATACATAATCTTCATCTGTTTAAAAAAGTAAAATGAAATTGCTGCAATATCTGGATCTTCTAACAACAAAGCTCGTAAATGTTTACTGAACAATTAGACATTTTGCTGAGTGTATACGAGGCGAGGAGCGTTTAATAAATAATGATACTCCGGTTGTAGTTCCGTAACCAGCGGTTAATTTTTAAATGATTTTCAATACTTCATAGAGCGATTTATTGGAAAACAAAGTGTCATAAGAATTGTAAAAACGCGTAGATTCAAAGTAAAAATTATTATAATTTGAGATGAATGACTGGGATTTTGTATGGATGTTTTTCTACTTTTTTACAATGAATCTAAAGCTTAATAACTGAATAATTATCAAAATTAGTAATTTATATGTCTTTATAATCAGGTTGTATAATGGAACGGGTACTGGGAAGAAATTTGGACCAAAATGCAATGTTGGTGACAGGATAGGCTGCGGGATAACTAAGATAACTATAGGTGGTTTTCGGTATGTACTTTGAGACTTTAATTGTAACTGTTTCCAGACATATGTATACATAAGTCTACATACATCTTTCTTAAATGAAATACTCGGTTTATTCCATAAATAATACAATTGCCTGAATGTGTTTTAAAGTATATTAAACGAATCTAAATCTAGTAAAACATGTTGCTGGGCGTTTCTAAACACGTCATGGAACAATTATGAGCAAATTACATATAAAAATGTTTCAGTCGAGGGAAGTATCCGCCATTATACACTTTGCTAAATTTCAATCATTGATTTTGCTAATGTCACTAATAGGCGACCACTGCTAACTTCTATGTGTTTAAATTGAGTATATCAATGCAGATTTAGGTTTTCATATATGCTCCCGTGTATATAATTGCATCATGCAACTTAATAACTACAAAGTATATACGTATTTCATACATATGTTAGCTTTTGACTTGCTAGCTAAATGAAACATGATACAGTTTGCTTTAAAACACGTTAACTACAGATTTTCAAAAACACATAATTCACGTCATATAATATACGATATTTGTACAATTCATGTAAGCGATCAAAAAGGAAACAGATAACCCAGTAATCTGAGTAATAAATCGGTACGAAAAACAAGCACAAAGACAAATTTAAGAAGGTACCAATAACATTATTTCCTGACCTCACAGAAATTAAATCGCTGATTGAACAACAACAAAAGTTACCGGTATTCTTTCACTTAGGGAGGACGTAAGTTGTATGTTGTAATCTTAGAAGCGTCAGGGTAGGATTGTGATAACACAAAGCAGGAGGAATAGGTTCAAGAGTCATAAAAATTATTGAACCAGTAGTGATTCCACTCCGACAATATTACTTTTCATGTTATAACTGTTGAGCAGTGAGGCAGAACCTTAAGGTGATCTAGTAGTATTCCCAGAGAGAATTTACGCCTTTGAAATCATTTTCATTTATACATACATTTGTAATATCCTTCAAACTCATACTTGCAGTATTAATATTATCCAGAATAGGTAAAACGTCCAGAGAGCGATTGTCTAAGAATTAATATATGCATTCATTTATTTATTTAGGAAAGAACTCAGTGCTAGACTTCTGTCAAACTAGAATTTCAAATTTCCTTCCAAATATTTTATCTGCAAGCCGATTGGTCAATGTGTTATACATGTAGCTACATGTAACCACATTGACCAGGCTGAAAAGTTCATTTCGAAAAAGGTCTTACTGCATAATGGCCACAAGATTTGTAACACTTGAACTGACCTCAGAACAAACTGATGCCATAAAAACATTGTTTCTGCAAAATAATTGGAGTTACTGTGAAGTAAAATCTGAAGGTAAGAACCCATTTTGTTGACATTTGTTCATGGTAAATTACTGTTTATATTCATGTTTTATAATGTATAAGATGAAAGAAATAAAGTAATGATTATATAACATAATATGTATTTTGGAAGGTTGTAAATTTTATTTGAAAAGTCATGCTTACTAAATGTATGCTTTATTTTTGTCCTGAAGGTAAAATCATAACCCGCAAAAGGAAAAAGACAGTGTGTGCATCTACTGCAGAGGCGGCAACTTCCTATGGACAAGCTACAGATGACAAAGGTCAAGGAGAACCCAATCATGACCCAGATCCAGAAGACCCAAATAATGACCCAAATCCTAATGATGGCAATGATGATTCGAAATGCATTCACTGCTACATGAGCCCATGTGTCACAGTATTACAAAGTTATTTAGGCGGAGAAGGACAAGAACCCTCTGAATACAACCCTCCAATTCGGAAAAGTATTTACAAACGGTTTT
Source organism: Mercenaria mercenaria (assembly GCF_021730395.1). Lineage (NCBI taxonomy): Eukaryota > Metazoa > Mollusca > Bivalvia > Venerida > Veneridae > Mercenaria > Mercenaria mercenaria. Next base: position 5,003 of record NW_026459059.1, read on the forward strand.
GGAGAGTTATTGATAATTTAGGTGGATGGAAATTACTGCCTTACGAAAACAAAACACGTGAACTTGCGCAGCGTCAGAATGTTGTTTACTGTAAACGTGAAGTAATGCCTGAATGTGTGTTATTATTTACAAGAGGATTATATCCAAATCCTGATGGACAACCATATATGGGCCATAAATGGGAGTGATGTGTGTCTGTCTGTATGTATGTCATGAAACGATTGAGACTGCAACAATGTTGATAAATATTTTATAAAAATTGAATGCTTAGCAAACTTCTTTTTCAATATTGCTGGAATACATCGCAATACATAAAATGTGTACAAAAAAAAAAACAACTGTCATTTGAACTGATAAATTCAACTACTAATATTCAAGTTTTTTTTAATAAAGAATTCAAAACATATTGCTTTAGCTTTGAAGTATTTATTTCTGCAATTAAAAAAATAAATAAAAGACACGACGTATTTGTGCGAAAATAATCAGGTGCAAAGTGTATTTCTTGTTTTGATTAAAAGATTTTCAATAAAATAGCCAGGCTATACTTAACATACATTTAATACCTATTTGTGCAAAAATAACCAGGTGCAAAGTGTATTTCTTGTTTTGATTAAAAGATTTTCAATAAAATAGCCAGGCTATGTTTATCATACATTCAATTCATTCAGAGAAATCTAATTCCTTGAAACTAAGACATTTCACACTCTACTGGAGATAATACTTGTGGTCAGACTGCTGGTTCAGTGAGCTATTAGTTAGCAATAAACGTCAATCATCCAAAAGTTTCCCTGGACAACTAAAGTCGGCCTTTAAGTACCTGTAAAATCTTTTTCAAATAAACATGTTGCGATATTCAATTGAGTTTTACGGAATTAAGTAGTTCATTACATTTGAAACTTATCCGAAGAAATTTAAACATATTTCAAATATTAGGTGTCCGTAAACTTGAAAACGATTTCTACGTGTAACTGTATAATACACAAACATAGCATAAAATCAAACTCAGGCAAAACAAATCAATTCCAAAACGTACGATAGCAATAAATACACCTTCTAAATCTGAAACTTCGTGCTTGCAGGCCACTTGTATATTGGTGATATATAGAAAAGATAACAGAAAACAAAGAAACCGATAATTCGCCGAGGATATTCATGTATCAACATTTGAGAATTGCGTATTTCTAATGTTGCTGTAATAACATAATAACATCATAATATTTCAGGCAGAATATTCATATTTTTATTCATTAACATAGCTTGCATTATTGTTCGGCCGTGACAAAGTGTAAAACTGGCAGCTGAATTGTATTCAACGGCAGGTGCTATTTGTGAAATATATTCCAACATTCACGGTATCATTAAAATTGTTTTTGTTTTTTTGTAAGCGATTTTATATTCACTTATAGGAAGTATAAACTATAGTCATTTCATGGAAACTGAATATAAAAACGTCTATGAAAACAGACACATGCCTGGAAATTAAAATTACTTATATGGCTATTGTTGTAATAGAATGGATAGCCTACATACACTATTTACTTTTATCTCAAACTATAGTGATAATTATCATATTTGCCATTGTCACATTAAATACGGAACTATATGTATACGTATTTTGTTACAAACTTATCAAGATTATTCCAAAACGCATATCAAGATATAAGAAAGATTAAAAGAGATAGACGGGTCAGTTGAACAATATTTGCCACCATTTACTCTCAAAATGAAAGTTTAATATCCAATGAAGATGAAAACTGAACAAATATTTAAATTGAAAAAATTGTTTCCCTTTGATAAGGAATATAGATATCTGTTAACAAATGATTGAACGTTATGTTTTAGGTATGGCCATGTAGTGTTTACAAGGAACGGAAGAAAGGTAAGGATTGTTATGATGTGGAGCATGTAAGCACAAAATCGGCCTGCCTAATAAACTTTGCTTTATCTAGCCAATGTCAAGATATCACTTTTGCGGGATCTTTTTGAAATGTCAAATTTTATCAAAATTTTGCATCAGAACGTTACCATTCTATTTGAAATGTTTGAACTTAGAAAATGAGTGGTGAAATCATACGTCTTTTTTCAGAAACAACAATGTTATTGCTATTTCTCACTTTGACAGCACTTAAGCCGGAAATTTTGAAAACACATTTGTTCCTAATTTTTCATTGAAACCGTTATCATTGTATTAGAAATGTTCCAACTACGAAAATAAATCAAAATGATTCTTCTCTCATATTTGAAAACTTTGCACCACCATTCCGGAAGAATCGTAATGGCGATAACCATGGAGGTGTAATCGTGTACGTCAGAAGTTCATTTCCCGCAATTAGGCGCACTGACTTAAAAGTAGATGGCACTGAGTGCATTTGGCTCGAGATGTCGTGCTGATATCGTGTACGTGACCATATCTCTATATTTCTCTACCTCTATCTTCGCCACACTCTCATTTCTACCCTTTTTATTTCCTTCATATATCTCTTAGTCATAAACCAATGTAAAGAATACTTACTGTTTCTAAGCACGTTTAAATATATGCAGTTACTACATTACCATTTTAAGACAAACTATATGTGATAAATAGTTGTCTAACTTTGGTAATGTATTATTGATATGTATGTTTCATTTGCATGTTTTCCATAGTTTATAAATACTATATTTTCTAAGTTACCAGCTATCCCTGCTATTTATAAGGAAAAAGTTTCTAAATAAGCTTAGCTTCCTACTCAAGCCTTGATTTGTGTAAATATATGTATGCTGAATACCTGCTTGAAAATCAATATTGTTTAAACCAAGTACGAAAATAAATGGTAATATCAGTAACGTAATATTCTCTATTTGTGCACTCAGGTGTGTTCGGTTTTGTCTTCTTTATAATTGATTGCAGACCCTTAAGACTTTCTTCCTTTAGACATACAAATATGATTACACAAAGCTAGAACTAAAACGATATGTATATCATACATATCATACAAGTAAATTGAATCATTAAACGATATCAATCTCTATAATTGTAAAAATTTGACAAATGATAAAAGAAAATAACGAACTTTTGTTGCATTTGATGTAATTCAAATTTGCTCAAGTTCAGAGGTATGGAAAGTAACTGTTATGCAATCATTCGTTTAGCAAAACTAATGGTCTTGAAAATTCCCTTATCTATCTAAAAATGTAACTGAAGAGATAGGAAACCATATGTTTAAATTTCTTGTGGATGATAAAATCAGTAAAAGTTAAAAGGATTCAGTTATTCTATACTATGAAATAGATGGGTTAAAACTTATCAACTGCAATTACTTCATGAATGCTTTAAAATCTTGTTGGATCAGATAAAGGGCGGAAGGAAGTAACACCAAGGACAAGGAATATATATTAGAGTATATATTAGCTGCAGGAGATCCAATTATAGAATAGGAAAATATTATTTATATCAAACAATGATTTTGTTGGTGATTCTTTCATGTCAGTTAAACAAAGAATAAAATCAAGGGATATATAATCTGCTATATACTTACGTAACGACTGACTAGCGAGCAAGTTAGATAACATGACGTCAATTATATTACGTCAAATAGCCGAATATCGTCGGTTTTATTACTACTCGGATGGATGAACTTAAGCATTATTTTTTCATCATGATTCAATAAGCATGTAAGAATGAAAATAAACAAAGTATTCTTAGTGTTTATCGTCTAATGTTTCACGGTTCATCGTTCAGTTGTTTGGATATGTAACGTCTCGCCCTAATGTTTCAGTTATTGTGATTCTGATTTCTGAATTATAGTTATGTAGACGATAGACAATGCGAAGGCATTGACTACTTTGTAGATAAGATCATTGTTATTAGTTATTACACGAAGGAAATATATCAAAAGCGCTTTGCTAAAAATGTTATCCTTACAATCGTCATGTTAACCTCCGATCAATGACTTTAACAAAAACCATCATAGCCATGTTTCTTGCTACTATTACACGTCTTAACAAAGTTCAGTTTCTTTGAAAAAAAAAATATGTATGATATTTTTAAAATGTTATACTGATGCAGAATTAGTGTAACAGCTTTTTCATATGTTTCGTCAGTAATACACTTAATTCGATAAACATTACATGTTAAAGGTCAAGAATATGTCTTTGTAATGTCCGTCCTGATTGTTTATACACTACAGCTTATTTACTCAAGCTATCAAGAGTTAGTTTGGAAACAAACAAATTGCTTGAATGTACATTGTTGTCGTAGGTAAATATAAATGCATAGGAAAATAAGAAAGATATAAGTAACCAGCTAAAATACTGTCAATTTTGATAATACGATATACATTAACTTATGTAATGTTACTGATTATTAAACGATATCAATGATTAAGTCCGATGAAAGAACGGCCGATCCATTATTTCGAATATTTATTTTTACGGAACAACTATGTAAGAATCTTTGATTGGTTAAAAATAACAAGGAAAACATTTATTTTTCTTTCTTTTTGTCACTTTTTCGATGGTTGGAATATATATTTGCAAGTTCAACGGCCGACATTTTCATTCTTAGAGTATATTCAGCTGACTTTTGTTGTTCTCCTTGTGCACGTGATTTTGTAAACTGCGTTATCTATATGATTGTTTTGGTGACGGGTTTGTATGTGTAGACTGTGATTGATTTAATATATTTAAAATTAAAAAGAAAGAAAGAAAAAAAATTAAAAGGATGTTAATAAAAATATATGTCACCATGGTAACTGCTTAAGCATAAGTGACACGACGCTCTGTCGAGTAACTACAAACTCAGTTTATCTATGTCGCCAAATAATTCTTTCACGTCTGCATGTTATTTTCTTCAAAAATAGAAGGAATTCAATAAAATATAACGAGTGCTTTTCTTTTAAGCACTACATTGTTAGCGTGTAATTTTACGCATTCATTCATGTATCACAGTAAAAGAGTCTACTTACACCCTAATGTGTTAAATGAGTTTTTAGTACCGTTACAAAACGGAAAGATATGTCCTTCATGCACGAATATGCTCATACACAGAACATCACAATAGATACAAAATATAAAGTACAGATCATCAAATGAAAAACCATTCAACATAATACATCTTTATTGTAATTTAAAATAAGGGTTATATTTTAACAGATATGTCGAAACATCAGAACACACGTTTTTTGACTTTGTTTTTGGAAGTATTTGCATTCACCATTTCTGGATTAAACATGAAACATTGGTTACCAAGACAAATCTAAAACTAAACTAAATGTGTTAATATTGTTTTAGCAAGGTAAGAAGAACGTTAAACGAAAATATATGACAATTTTGTAATATCAATCTTTTTATATATATTTCAAGTCAACAAAAGAAAACAGTCCATCAGTTTTGATAGTTTTGTATTATTGCTAAAGCTTAAATTAAACTGGAAAATGAATTATAATTTTTATATTTGTTTTATTATTCCGAAAATATAGAAATATTTTAAACGCGCACATATGACAAATTTAACCAACTAAATACGGTCTATAAGATATTATACCAATCTTGGAAATCTCCCGGAATCTCGGACAGTGAACCATATCTTGCATAAAATAGACCAATAAATATAAAGACAGTACTTTCATGAAAGTATAAAGAATATTTGCTGAATAGGAGTAAATAGAATTTAATATGATTACTCTTCACTTAAGAAGCATAACAAACAGTCTGATTTCCATATGTTTAAATATTTTAATATTTGGTATGATCATTTTTATTATTATTTCTTTTAATAGAATGTGTTGAAATATTAAGTTAATTTAATCATGTTATGAACCATGTTATAAAAACTGTTTAAATAATTATATCCCCCAGGAGGGGTATAATTCTTTTGCAGATGTCCGTCGGTCTATCGGTATGTCTTCCTTTAGACCAGTCCTTTTCCGGATGATAACTCAAGAACGCGTCGTCAAAGGATCATGAAAGTTGACATGGTGGATGTTCATAATCAGCAGATGATCTATAAAAAAGTTTGAAATCAGTAGGTAAAAGATCAAGGTGGCAGATGGGATGGGGTCATTTCATATTCTATAAGCTCTTGTTCTAAAATCATTTTTGTGTAACAATATTCATAGGAGAATTGTCGTTACACTTTGAGATATGATGACTAGCAATGATGTTCAAAGTTGAATCTATACTATATCTTCTGTTTTATGATCCAGAAGAAATAGAGATCAACATGAACTAATTTAAACACTGAGTGTCATGTACCCATATTGTCAACATTTGTAGAAATAATGCGAGCCTCGGCACCGCTTCTTTTGATAGGATTCTCCTCATGGTGACATTATTTACTGTTCCTTTCAAAGCATTTCAATACTGTTAAATCTGGTAAATAAGTGTATACGCTTATAATAATTTTAGTGGCACTTTTGTGCGCCTAGTTTTGATATTCGCTTTATACTTTAGAAAAAAAAAACTATGCGCTTATATTTGATATGCACTTATAAACAAGCCGTGTGCAACTATTTTTTATATTTGGATTTTGTTTGACAGTGTTTACCCCGAATGAGAAAACATAATACATAATGAAAGCACAATGATCATGTCACTGATAATGTTCAATCTCTGGGAACATTAGATCGCTGTTAAACACTAAGATTGTAACATTTTATCCATATTGTTTTCACCTCACAGATTTACACAAGACTGACAAACTAAGAAAATACAAACAACTTTTCTTGTATTCACTCTTTTATTTTCATTTAAAGAGAACATTTTCTATCTAGAAAGAAAAAAAACGATTACCGTGTTTTAGCACCCATCCGCTATTCAACAAGTAAGAACACCTGTCCCCTGGAGGCAGAAAACAGTTTTCAGAGCTTCTCGGCCCAGAGTTGCCTACCCTACTTTCAAAACCTCACAAAAAAGTCTGTAACCACACACCTGAAATAAAGATATTGCAACATTAACATGACTGTATGTCTATCGTTACAAACCATCTGCAATACATCCCTAATATCTAGTTTTCTGTTTACAAGACCTGACTTTGATGCTCTCCCGGTCGCGAAAACTGATGACGAAGAAAGCTAAATTTGCCAATTTTCAAATCGCTGTATAAAATTCCCTGCAAATGATAGCCCCAACTGCTACACGGTGTCATACTCTGGTAACACTGTAAAATTTAAAAATAAGCTCAAATATATGTGCCATCCGTACGCTTTTTCCATTATTCCAGTTTTCCTGAGACCCCTGCTAAAATGACAATTCCAATTTAACCTAGTTCAGGGGAGGCATGCATTCGCATCTACAAGTCATTATGCCATAATATCAAGATCAAGGCTACTCAACTATTTTTTTAAATAAGTGAAACCCAATTCTAGCCGCTGAAACTTCAATTCTAGCAGTTATTATTATCTAGAAATTCAAATATGCACTTCATACCGTAAATTGCCTCTTATTTGTAAATTTGACCCTGGCCAATTCGACACTTACAGCTTAAAACTGTTTACTGCCTCCTAAACAATGATCACGGTATAATACCGTTAGTTACGTGTTTTGCTGCATCTGTTGTTTGTTTACCAGTAATCGGATATACGCCTATTTTCGAGACGGTAGGGGCATGACATGCGCTTATTATCCCATACGGAATAACGGTAAGGCCGTATGCGTTTATCACTCGACTATTCATAGAATAGTAGAGCTATTGGACTCGCTCATACGTCGGCGTCCGCGTCCGCGTCCCGATTTTGTTAAGGTTTTGTATGTAAGCTGGTATCTCAGTAACCACTTGATGGAATGGATTTAAACTTACTCTTATTTTCTGTGATAAACTGACTAACACTGCACAGGTTCCATAACTCTGTTTTCCTTTTTTAACAAAATTATGCCCCTTTTTAGACTTAGAAATATTTGGTTACGGTTTTGTATGAAAGCTGGTTCCTCAGTACTCACTGATGAGAATGGATTGAAACTTCACATACTTATTTTCTGTGATAACCTGACTTACAATGCACAGGTTCCATATCTTTATTTTGCTTTTTTACAAATCATTCCCCTTTTTCGACTTCAGAAATCACTAATAGGAATGGATTGAAACTTCACACACTTGTTCACTGTCATGATCTGACATGCACAAAGCAAGTCCAATAACTCTATTCATCTTTTCAAAATTATGCCCCCTTTTCGACTTAGCAGTTTTAGGTTAATTTTTTTGTATGTAAGCTGGTATGTCAGTATCCACTAATGGGAAAGGACTGAAACTTCACACACTGTTTATTGTCTTGATATGACATGCAATGCAAAGGGTCAATGACTCTTTTCGCATTTTACAAAATTATACCCCTTTTATGTTTTGTTTAAATTCTTATATGTAAGCTAGTATCACGGTATCCACTAATTGGAACTTCACACACCAGTCCTGTCCACTGTCATGAGCTGATAAGCACTATGCAGGTTCCATAAACCTGTTTTGCTTTTTTACTAAATTATGCCCCTTTTTGCGACTTTTGTATTCATTCAATTGAAAAGGCTGTTGAATAGTCGAGCGTTGTTGTCTTCCGACAGCTCTTTTTTTTATATGCGCTTACATTCGAACATGCGCTTATTTACCAGATTTTACAGTATTTATGTATATAATATACTGCTTTAGGTAAGTTTTAAGTACGTTTTACATTGTTACTCTCCAAGCGTTTTAAAAAAGTCCGATTTCTTTAAGATTTCTTTTTCTACTCTGCCACAGACGATATCTACGGTGGTAGGTTTAGGACATGCAATTATTAGTTTAGGATTAAATTATCTTGAGCGATCAACATCTTATCTCGTGCGCACGACATCTTATCTTGGACGATCAACATCTTATCTTGAGCGATTAACATCTTATTTTGTGCGCACGACATCTTATCCTGAGCGATCAACATCTTGTCTCGTCGCACGACATCTTATCTTGAGCGATCAACATCTTATCTCGAGCGATCAACATATTATCTTGAGCGATCAACATCTTAGCTTCAGCGATCAACATCTTATCTCGAGCGATCAACATATTATCTTGAGCGATCAACATCTTATATCGTGCGCACGACATCTTGTCTTGAGCGATCAACATCTTATCTCGAGCGAACAACATATTATCTTGAGCGATCAACATATTATCTTGAGCGATCAACATATTATCATGAGCGATCAACATCTTATCTTGAGCGATTAACATCTTATTTCGTGCGCACGACATCTTATCTTGCGCGATCAACATCTTATCTCGTCGCACGACATCTTTTCTTGAAGCGATCAACATCTTATCTCGAGCGATCAACATATTATCTTGAGCAATCAACATATTATCTTGAGCGATCAACATCTTATCTTGAGCGATCAACATCTTATCTCGTGCGCACGATATCTTATCTTGAGCGATCAACATATTATTTTGAGCGATCAACATCTTATTCCGTGCGCACGACATCTTATCTTGAGCGATCAACATCTTTTCTCGAGCGATCAACATATTATCTTGAGCGATCAACATCTTATCTTGAGCAATAACCATCTTTTCTCGAGCGATCAACATATTATCTTGAGCGATCAATATCTTATCTTGAGCGATAAACATCTTATCTCGAGCGATCAACATATTATCTTGAGCGATCAACATCATATTTCGTGCGCACGACATCTTGTCTTGAGCGATCAACATCTTATCTCGAGCGATCAACATATTATCTTGAGCGATCAACATCTTATCTCGTGCGCACGACATCTTATCTTGAGCGATCAACATCTTATCTTGAGCGATCAACATATTATCTTGAGTGATCAACATCTTATTTCGAGCGATCAACATATTATCTTGAGCGATCAACATCTTTTCTCGAGCGATCAACATCTTTTCTCGGTCATCTTATCAATACCTATTAAGGACCTTTGTGTGAATTCAGATCATTAGTAAAAACATACGGCTGCCAGCGTTTTTGTTTTTATTTAGATTATACTTATAACCGTTTCATATGTTTGCAGGGTTACACATTTAAATACGGAAACTGATAAAAAGGCAGCAAAAAATCAGTGATGATGCAAAGAAATAAATTTAAGTCCTTGACACAAAAATAGTATGTATGCTTCTCTATGGAAGCCCTGGAGAGACAATTGATTTCCGTACTTCCCACTTCTGACTTCTAACTTTTGCACTTCTCACTTCCAACGTCTTGACTTCCTACTTCCTACTTCTAACTTCCACACTTCTGACTTCTAACTTCCGCACTTTTGACTTCCAACTTCCCGAGTTCGACTTCTGATTTCCAACTTCCACACCTCTTACTTCTGACTTTTGACTTCTTACTTCCTTCTTCTAACTTTCGCACTTTTGACTTCTGACGTCCGCACTTCTGACTTCCAGCTTCCTGACTTCATACTTCCGACTTCCACACTTCTTACTTCCGACGTCCGAAAAAGGAAAGTTGGCAGCCAGAAGTGCAGAAGTTGGAAGTCGGAAGTCAGGAATTTAGAAGTCAGAAGTGTGGAAGCTAGAAGTCAGAAGTGCGATAGTTAAAAGAGGGAAGTAAGAAGTCAAGAAATCGGAAGTAAGAAGTGTGGAAGTTGGAAATCTGAAGTCGAAAGGCAGGAAGTTAGATGTCAGAAGTGCGAAAGTTAGAAGAGGGAAGTAAGAAGTCAAAAAGTCGGAAGTAAGAAGTGTGGAAGTTGGAAATCCGAAGTCGAAAGTCTGAAAGTTAGAAGTGCGGAAGTTAGAAGAAGGAAGTAAGAAGTCAAGAAGTCGGAAGTAAGAAATGTGGAAGTTTGAAATCAGAATTCGAAAGTCAGGAAGTTGGAAGTCAGAAGTGTGGAAGTTAGAAGTCAGAAGTTCGGAAGTTAGAAGTAGGAAGTCAAGAAGTTGGAAGTGAGAAGTGCAAAAGTTAGAAGTCAGAAGTGGGAAGTACGGAAATCAATTGTCCCTCCAGGGCTTCCATACTTCGCCCATATATTAAACGATTTTCCCTGTTTTCCCTTAATTCATGCATGCAACTTTTCTGCGCAAATTTATCAGTCGAACTGAAATGTGTTGCTGTTCTAACATGCAGTATGCATCATTGGTTATGTTCATTTGATTTTGAAGATAGGATGACCAATTATATGCATTACTTTCCCAATTGATGTATTAAACTTGTACATGTACTTGTGGAAAGTTTAAATAACAGCGGAATAGGCGGGACCCTAATTAACAACTTGTCCGTATGTTTTACTGATGACCTAAATGCACACACAAAGGGCCTTAATATATATAAATAAAATGTCGTGCGCTCAAGATAAGATGTTGATCGCACAAGATAAGATGTTGATTGCTCAAGATAATATGTTGATCACTCGTGATAAGATGCTGATCGCTCAAAATAATATGTTGATCGCTCGAGATAAGATGTAGATCGCTCAAGATAATAATGTTGATCGCTCGAGATAAGATGTTGATCGCTCAAGATAATATGTTGATCGCTCAAGATAAGATGTTGATCGCTCAAGATAATATGTTGATCGCTCAGGATAAGATGTTAATCGCTCAAGATGATATGTTGATCGCTCAAGATAGTATGTTGATCGCTCGATATAAGATATTGATCGCTGAAGATAATATGTTGATCGATTAAGATAATATGTTGATCGCTCAAGATAAGATGTTGATCGCTGGAGATAATATGTTGATCGCTCAAGATAAGATGTTGATCGCTCAAGATAAGATGTCGTGCGCACGAAATAAGATGTTGATCGCTCGAGATAAGATGTTGATCGCTCAAGATAATATGTTGATCGCTCGAGATAAGATGTTGATCGCTCAAGATAATATGTTGATCGCTCGAGATAAGATGTTGAAAGCTCAAGATAAGATGTAGTGCGCAAGAAATAAGATGTTGATCGCTCGAGATAAGATGTTGATCGCTCAAGATGATATGTTGATCGCTAACGATAATATGTCGATCGCTCAAAATAAGATGTTGATCGCTCAAGATAAGATGTTGATCGCTCAAGATAATATGTTGATCGCTCAAGATAAGATGTTGATCGCTCAAGATAAGATGTCGTGCGCACGAGATAAGATGTTGATCGCTTAAGATAATATGTTGATCGCTCAAGATAATATGTGAATCGCTCGAGATAAGATGTTGATCGCTCAAGATAATATGTTGATCGCTCGAGATAAGATGTTGATCGCTCAAGATAAGATGTTGTGCGCACGAGATAAGATTCCTGGGCGGGGCGTATGTTCTCCGTGACGATTTGATAAAAGACATTATGTCTTAAATCATTTGTCCTCCACCTCTGATAATTCATGTGGGGAAGTTGGCAGTTATTTGCAAAGAACAGGTTTGTACAGGTACAGAATCCAGGAACACCGGTTATGTTAACTGCCCGCCATTACATGACTGAAATACTGTTCAAAACCGACGTTAAATCCCAAACAAACAAACAAAAGAGTTATAGTACTTGTACTAGCGGCGACATGACATAGCTGTGTGTAACATTGTATTGCTGTTTTGTACCATGGACGACATCAATTATAGCTGTTTGTTGCATTTATCTATCTGTTATTTTTGTCTGCGTTTTGCGATTAGTGTACCAGCGACAACATTACTTTTACTCTACATCTATTTTATGTATGCAATCGCGAACGTTCATTTGCAACACGTAACCGCACAATATATTACGGTATTTGGACGCACGTGCGTAGAAAAAATCCTATATTTTCTGTATTTGGATGCACGCGTGTACAAAAAAATCTGTATTTTCTGTATTTGGATGGTTCAACAGTTATTTGTTAAACATAGGATAAAGCCCGAAACGCGTGAAAATGTACCGAATGTAAATCGGATGAAGTAGGCGCTCTATGTACAGAGTTTGATTATGCGTCTTGAAATCAGCATTTAATTGTCGTTTTTTTACAACGCACAAAAACGTTTCAAGTGATGAGAATGCTATCTGATTTAGATATTAACACGTTCGTTAATAATCTGAAACCTAAAAATACAGTAAAAACATCATCAGATGTTGGAACTATGAAAGGTGGCTAAAATAAACCGTTCCGGACGAAACTAAAAAATCTGCTCTCTAATTCAGTTTTCATCGGATCTTCACCAGACTTGCTGACAATGTTTGTGGGCATAACATCTCAGCTAAGTATCATAACCACCCAAATCGCGAAATGGCTGTTGTAGGGAGGTTGCATCATATAGTTTATTTAATTATAATAGTAATATTAAGCAGAAAATCAACATTCAATGAATTACGTATATTACGTATAAAGTGAAATAAATATAGAATAAAAAGTTTATATAAGGCCTAAAAATGTTCTGTATAATATATATATTGCACTCATACCAAGCTGGGAAAATACAGACAAGGCAGGAATACAATATTCATTGAAACATTTTTAATTTAAACTAAGAAAAAATATATATAGAATAAAAAGGTTATTTAACATTGTACTATACAAAACGAGATATATATGTACTCGTACCCAACTGAGAAAACCATATTGGAACTAGCGGTTCATCCAATACGGTTTTCTCAGCTGGGTACTCGTCCAAATATATCTCCGTTTTGTACAGAACAATGTTAAATAATCTAATAATATATTATTATCCAACAGGATTCTGAACATTTTAAGCATTAACCGTTCCTTGAACAAATAGAATCTTGACGTGATTTTAGGTAGTTCACGTAGTGATAAATTAATTGGGGCGTTCCATGAGAAAACCTGTATTAGTGACAAAAAAATCAAAATTGAGATAATAACATATTCATGATGAACATTCTTTTATCTTTCAAATCTGAACATTTGAAGTGATTATCTTCACTATCTTAAGAGCTACAATGTTTTTAAGTTAGTCACCGAGGGTATTTTAGACGTAACGTTAAGAACGTTATAAAAACAGTATGACGTCGTTGTGCATGGCGTGTATTTTTCAAGTCATTAATGGAACAAATAATGCGTAACACTTACTTAACATCATACATTTGAATATTTAGGAACAGTTTAAAGCGATTTTACTGAAAAATAACTTAACCGTATATTTTTAGTTTCATCATGAGCCTTTTATCTATACACCTCTATTTTTCATAACGCATGGGTGCTTTGGAATTTCCGTTGCCATGACAACAGGAACAACATTTATATGAAAAATATGGTAGAATTTGATTTGTCTTAGATGACAGAATTACAATATATTAGTTTCTAGTTTCTGGAGCAACATATGAAAAACAGCGATTTTCCAGTATTTTACACTACTAATTATACAATAGTTATATCATGTCACTAATTCAGGTTTTCGCATGGAATGGCCCAATTACATTTAGCAAATTGAACATCGGAAATATCAGTGATCCGGCAGGAACCTTTCAAAATGGCAAAATATTAGTTAGTATTGTAGGCATTGTGAGTTTTTGTTTAAAGATAAGTATTTTCTAAAAATGATTCAAATAGAGCTTTTTTTGTAATTGCTGATTAAGTGCTGTCAATATTTATCCATTTTAACGGCTTTTAAACTCATATTTGAACTTCATAAAAGAAATGATATATTGGCAAAGAATTCGTGAAAAAAAAAATCTAAGTTACTTACCGGAGAGCAAATCAAACAATTGATAAGCTTTAATCTGTCTGGAACAAGCTTTCTAGGTGACATCCAGGCTAGTAACATCCTACCGCGCTTTTTAAGTGGTATATAATATTCAAAGTGTTTTTTGGCTTAGATAAACACAAAGTATATGATAAAAGTAATTTAGGTAATATTACTGTATCATGCGAAATGACTCCTTTCACTCATGTAGTGTATATCTAAGAAATGTTCCACTATCGTGAGTTCCACCGTTGTATGTGTAACGTATTTATACTAAGCAGATTGATAGTAGTAACATAGTTTCAAAATATATTCCTTATTGGGTACCTTACTTTAAAAGTATTGAAAATACTAAAGGGTCTAGTTGGAAGAAACCCAATAGCATAGAAATATTTTGGAACGGTTGATAAATGAAATTATTTATTTGAATGTTTTATCTATTGTTTTTAAATACAAGTTCGTGCTGAATGTGTTAAGAACTTAGAGACACGTTCAGATCATAATTGGCACTACTTGATACGGACAAAGCTTTTTTTTATTTAAAGACGCAAAATGCCATGACATAAAAAGGATTTGAAAGCATGTAACTTAAAATAATAAAACAATTTAAGTTAATCAAAATAGTTCTCAATCACGATATCGCCAAAATGCGCAGCACGATTGCAACAATAAAACTCAAAATAATGGCAGTTCTTAGTCGCATATACACATAAAATGAATGCCGTCCATATGAAATCATGCAATTGTTGACAATTGTAATAATTAAGCATTCAATATTTATTACTCAATCTTAATCCATAAAGACAAAGAAAATGAAGTATTTTTTATTTTGTTCAGTACAACAAGTATGTCTTCTTTCAATGACAACGTGCAATTGAATGAGTTAAGACAAGTGTCCCCCCCCCACCCCCCCTGTTTGACTTCTCTTGACTGAGCTGTGTAAATATATATCATTATTACAAACAGATTTTCATGTCCAATTAAAGGGGACGCAATGCCGAACAAATACAGTCATAACAAATATTCAGACTCAGAAAATAAATAACTGTCTATTTGAATCTAATTTTAGAGGAAAATGCGACATAAGGGGCATTCCTTCAACAAATATATACTGATATCAAACTATTCATTAAGAACGCATGACCGTTGTTAATTGTTATAACAGTATTAGTTCAAAAGCTGCGAAATATTTTCGCTAGACAAAATGATAACTTAGTCTGATAAGAGAAAAACGGTTTGTACTTGTTTTAGAACTGGCGCTAAAGTAAGAAAATGAGATGCGGTGAATCTAGAATAGGCAAGTGTTTTGGCATTCCAATATATTCTAGTACTGCAATTTAGGCGTTTGTAACTTAAGAAAATAAAATACTCAAGGTATAAATATAAGGTACTGTTTATAGATGTTATTTCCAGACGTACGTACTGTCGAAAATGTTTGGTGTCGATTACCAAAAGAAGAATGGGCATAACCATGCCTAAATTAATATGACAAAGCCTTGCACCTTCAGGAGTTGCAGAGTGAGTTACAAACTTAATACATAGAAACAACGACATATCAACAACACGATACACAATATACAACAATCCTTAACAAATGTACAACAATGCTTATTATAAATGTTTATACAGACGTAGGGGTATAAAACTGATTTATATACATAACAATAAATGTAGCGCAACAAAGTGAGTATGAGATTTAGCATAAATTAACTTTACACGCATGTACAAAGCAATATCCGACAATTCACGGAATAAAAGGCCTATACTCCTATAAATTGAATGTGGAAAATAATAATGCCTACAATACGAAAAAGGTAACCTTCTTTCTGGCGCATTCATCAAACGGAAAAGAATTTTTAACGTGATGTCCGACACAAATTGCTTTCCTTTCTGCCTTTTTTATTTCTTATCTGCATGTTTTTCTAGTGAAATTTATTTTCCTCCTTGGTGTTGCTATATCTGATGAAAGAAAGTAAGAAATTATTACGAAATGAGACAAAGTCAGATAGCCTATTATAATCCATGTTCAAAACCAAACCTTTCTCGTGCTTCAAAGTAGGTATGCATTATTCATACGTCCAAGAAATTATACATTAATCATCAAACTTCGAAGAAGTTATGCATTATTCATGCGTCGCAGCAATAACATGACTGTATATATTAATAATGTTTCAAACTGTTACATGTGTTATGTCTCCAAGTAATTATACATTATTCGTGCTTACAAGCAAGTTATTCATGCTTCAAGAATTCATGCATGATTCATGTTTCAAACAAGTTATACATTAATCAAGCTTCCAAGTTGTTATATTATTCACACTTCTATGTAGTTATATATTACTCAAGCATCCACGAAGTTATATATTATTCAAACTTTCAAGTAGTTATATATTATTCACACTGCTACGTAGTTATACATTAATCATGCTAGTAAGTAATTATACATCATTCAAGCTTCCCAGTAATTTTTAATTATTCGTGCTTCTAAGTAGTCATCAGATATTCAACCTTCAAATAATTTTTATACATTATTCATGTTTCCAATTAGCTATACATTTTTCAAGCTTTCGGGTAGTTATATATTATTCAAGCTTCCAAGTAGTTATATATCATTCAATTATACATAATTCAAACTTCAAAGCAGTTATACATTGTTTACGCTTCCAAATAGTTTTACAATATTTATCAAAATGTTTGGGTTTTGTACCCTTCTAAATACGCAAATGTAAATCAGGATAGACGAAAAGTGTAAGTAAATGTCAATATGAAATAATGTTGAACAGCTACTGACACTTATCTTATCTTGTTTTACTTTTATGTTCTTTAAAAGTTGTTGTTCGTAAATTCAATATCTGGCTCCAATCATTGTACCTGAAGAATAATTTTGAGGGCAAATTCTGTGTATTGGTGAATTTTAAAACCAGTTTCTCGAGACTTTCAAATATGTTTCATAAAACATTCTACACTAAATTCAGTTATTCGTGTTCTTTTAATACGTCATCATGACATCGTTTAAGTAACATCTAGATCGTGCGACAATAGAAAAATATAATTGTTTTATATATAAGTAAATTATTGCCACATTTCTTAGAATGCTTTGACAGTTAGTTACTGATAAATTATATGTTATGGAAACATATTAGAATACATTGTAGCAATTCTAACGGTGTTTCGGCGGTACACTGCCTCAATTATAAAGCTTTGTTTTTCACAGTCGTGTCCTGCGAATTCCTCCGTGGTGTACTTGTAAAGAAGATAGACGTTTTTTATTGCCGAGACGGTCTTGGTTATATTTTTGGCTCGGACCTGATGTATTGTTAGTTTTGCATTTTTTAAGAAAGTTTAGAAACAAAATCGCACATTCTGATGTTCCTATCTTCCACTCGCAGGAAGTATCATTTTGAGCAATAATCTTGAGTTAAGTCCATTTAATTTCGTTACTATTGGTGCTATTTGTGTTTTGATTTGGTAATGTATATTGGATACAAATTTAATTTACATCCAGTCCGTTCAGTTTTGTTCCACTGCTTTTAGTTATGTAGAAATTCAGTTGATATTTAATAAATATCAGACATACATAAGTAATAAAGATTCGTGCTGTATCTAGTGTTCCCTGTTATCTTGTTACTAGTATTCTATATTTGTACTGTACTGTTGGTCGAGCGGTAGTGGTAGTGGTCAGTCAAACATGGTGTTCGAAATGTTTTATCCATTCGTCGATCATTGTTTGTTCTTTCCGTTACAGTGTTACTAAGACGCAGTGACATAAATTCAAAGACCAAACGATTGCCGTTTTGTACGACAATACATGTTTGCATGTAGTGTGTATACATTGTACATTGCACTGAAAATAGCATTACAATGTCTAAATCATTGCTGTCAATTCGAGGTGTCAGAATGTTTCATGTTTTCATGATAGTTTCCTAAGTGAAGCGGAAAGATAGGTGTCCCATACTTTGCAAGATTTAAGGGTGTGTACTCGAACACACACAGGTCAAATGATATTAGAAGAGTTATGATGACAGTAAATTTCTTATATCGGTTTTAAATAGTGATTCAATGAAGAACTTACTAAAGACTACAGATCATATTTATATTGAACTGCAGTGAAACATGAATTGATATTTTGGTATTAAATTTCTTCAGTATTTAACAATACTGCACCAGAAAACATGTTATAAAATCAAGTCATTACATGTAATATGCTTTTGCATATATGTATAATAAACATAGCCCATGTCATGTTTACGATGTAGCAAAGTGATATAAAGTTGATTTAAAATGAGTGTAGTTGTATAATATGTTACCGTCTTTTGTAATTCACACATAATCAAACAAGTTGAAAGACTAGATACATCATGGACATACAGACGTAAAGATATTACGAAAGTTTCTTTACACACATGTCTAAGTCATTAGAAAACATTTATGAGTAGTACTGGGTAACTGCTCGGGATTATGCTAAGTCAACGGAATGTATGTAGGCATTTAGTAATGCAGAACATCTCGTTTCTTAAAGTGACGAGACATCTTTAAAACTGAGTCTCATTTTTTTCGTAATTGAGGTAAGTATTTTATTATGTACCGCAACGATGGTTGATTCAAAGCGCTTAAACGTTTCCTTTAATAGTTTTATTTTGTTAAGTATAATATGATGTCCTCATATGCCATTAATGCTAGTTACTTATTAAAAATGATATGTTTATGTAACATATTTAAAAAATGTTTAACGAAATAACAATGTGAATACACTATTTCCGCGGATTTCCAGTAGTACTGCAAATTTTTAGCTTTCAAGTATCAAATAAGGTAAATAATGTATACGTTAGAATTAAAATTTTGTTAAAGCATGTTGACTTGTTTTTCAATTATAAAGTATAATTCTGGATAATATATTTCTGTATTTGATAATAACATTTTAAATGTATAATTCTGAATCATATAATTCTATATTATATAATAACATTTTAAATGTACATTTATGTATAATTTTGGATCACAAAACATTATTATGAATATATAATTCTGGATTACAAAACAGCATTATCAATTTATAATTCTGGATTATAAGTCAACATTACCAATGTAAAATTCTGGATTACAAAACAAACCATTTTAAATCTATAATTTTAAATATATATTTGGACTACAAAACAATATTATAAAAATATAATTCTGTATTACATGTACAACAAGACACTTTTTGTGATTAATGCAAATAAAACTAGTATCACTTGTTTTCATTGTTTCGTAAGGTTCTTAATGAAATTTATTCTTTAAACGCATTGTACAAACAAAACACTTTTTCGCACATCAACCAGATTCACAGAAGTAAAAAGTCATTATTCATTGTTTCAGGGAACCGTGTAACTAATGTTTTATACGCCAATCCGTCCAATACGTAGTAGACATTAAAATAACATTCGCTTTATTCCTTTACATAATTGCTTATTATCAAGCTTCTACATAAAAATACACGGTTCTCAAACGTAATCCTTTTCAGTGGTTTTCAACAGGTTAATTAATTTTAACTGGTTTAGTTAACAGCAACCGCTCCTCTCCCTCTGAATAAATAATATGTATCCGTGTAAAACAAAGGGTCAACGTTCTCTCTTTAAATTTTGTTATCTGTATTATTTTTAATACTTAGAAAAATCTTGTATATTCGATCTGATTTTAAGGTTTTGTTAATTTCCGTTTCGATATCTTGTTGTATTAGCAATATTATTCATTGATCACATAATATGAATTTGACATAATGTAACGTTTTTTACACGTTATAGAACTTCCGTTTTATCTGTTTGTCTGGTTAAAAGTCATGTCAGCAACACGTCGATAAAATAATCTGTAACATTATTGTTGCTGTTGATCTTTTCAGTGTCTGTACTATTCAAGCAGTCAATTTATCAGTTTATAATGACACGTGAATTTAATTCGCGTAAAATGACACGCTTACGTGTACGACGTCGAACCCATTTATATATCATTAGTATAATTAAATGTACTTGATGTTTGAATTTGAAAGTACTCGTTTGCTATATATCTGTTTCTTCTTTTTTGCGGACCTACTTTGAAATGACTGAAACGGGCCTTGTGTGCTGTGCTCTGTGCTTTCGGGAGATCTACCATTACATTTAATTGTTTTGCATTATTAAAGATGTTTCACGACCTTAAACAACAACAAAATATAAACAACAGCAAAAACAACAACATTTATTGCCATAAGATACCTGAATCAACAAATGCTTTTATTTTGTTGTAGATCTGGCCCTCAACAAGTTTTATGGAACAATACATAACATGTTAAAAGTTTGTATATATATGTATCGCTTTCATACATATGTTATGTCAATTAAATATTACCTTAGCAGAATTATTAAATTGTCATTTTATATCGAACTCAAAAAGCCCATCTTCTTTCCCGACAGACGATGTTTCAATTTTTAACATTTTTTCTCTCATTTCTCATCGGTAAAATCACAATAAATAACTTTTATTCTTTATTCTATCAAATTGGCGCACTTCGAATGGTTGCACTCCACATCAAGACCCATTCTAAATGAAGATTTTATTGTAAAACCTTTTCAGAGCTGAATAAATAATATTTAAAATGTCAATGTAGTGTTTGATGTAAGACAATTGTTTTCAGTCGTACAAACACCCTATTAAATCAGCTAAAAGACCTAAAACAGTTATGTTAGTGTATGACGTAAGCTTCAAGGACTAATGTTATATTGCAAATTATTTCATGTTGGAAATTCTACAAAAATGTAAAAATAACACTGTAATGTGATAGCAGTAACAGGAGATATTGACTCTAACGGAAAATGGTCTACAGAGCATAACAAATAGAAAACGACAATTTTACCGTTATGATTTGAATCTTGATAACATTTACTTAGTCACAGAATATACTTGATTCGTGTCTGTTTCATTCATGTATTTTTGCTCCGTTAATCGATGGTGGTCATCGTTCGCCGAATGAATCAGAAGTAGGAGTTGGATATATCCAGAGTGTTTACTGTTTAACTGTCAAAGAGAAACGCTTTCGAATCATAGTATTGTGCTAACGGAGCGGACTTGCCTGTTTTAACAATTTATGTTTCGTTGCGATATCTGAATAATTTATATACTATTTTCCATGAATTATATTCTATTTCATTTGGGTAAATACTTCACTTTAAGTTTCGATTCCAAACTGGCTATGTATTATCGAATACCATTTGTATATTTGTACTTGCATTTGTTAAATGCACAAAGTGTAAAATCTAGAGAAACTGCTTTCAGGTAAAGTACCTCGAAAAGGGTGTAAGTAATAACAATATGCAACATTATTTTTTTATTCAATTTAACATTTTCTGTAATCTATTTATATTATATTTTTGAATATTATAACAGTGCATATATATTTAAGTTGTTCTTTCACTGATATTCTATACCATCTTATCTGTCGAGATATTGTATTGATTAGAAGATAAATGTTCCTATTTGCTGTAGTTATCATAAACACATTTCATTACAATCGTCTGCAGTCGAGTCATTGAATTTACGTCACAAAACGCAAAATGCAAACGATGATACTATAAAACTTATTTTTGATTTGTAATATAAAATGAGGCTACTTTATGAAGGTGAATGCTTTTAACAATTACGATTAAATGGATATTTCATGTTGAACTTTGCATTTTTATATTTTGAAGATTGGAGAAAAGGAAATATCCAGATTAAGTGCACGATACCCTGCGATTGGGATGCATTCAGCTGGAGAAAAAGTCAAAGTTATACTTGATGCAAAGATGCCACTGATGTGAATGAACTTCAAGGGACAATTGTTTACGGAGTTTCTACATCTATACACTACAATTATCTAGTATACGATTATATTATTATAACATGTTCAGTGTTTATACATAATACATGTACTACACCTGTACTGCTACTGTGTTCAGCTTTACATTTGAACATAATTTGGTGATGCTAGTAAATGATAGTTTCACTAATACTAGTAAAAGAAAAGTCAGGTATGAAATAATAATGCACGCATAATTATACTGTGCTGTTATTCTCTAATTTTGACTACCTTGCATCAAATGCTGGCATGTGCTTTCAGTTTCTGATTATTTTATATTTCATATGTTCAGTTGCATTCATAATGATTAGTACTTAACTGCATTAAATGACACCTATTTTATTTTCGTGACTACTGTAACTAAAACATAAACATTGACATAATGAAAACTGTTAATTTAAAGTTCTTTAATATGAAAATGCGACATTCACAAAGTATAAAGAACAATTTATATGTCGAGAACCAGACTTCAGTTTCATTTTTCACCCAATGTGCATTTTACATTACTTTATGCGTATAATTTTGATATAAAGTTATGAAACAACTATTCCTAACTTATAGTTAACTATTTTATGATATATAATTTCGAAAATGAAATTTAATGTACATACGTATCCTTTATGATGTAGTGAATTGCGTTAAGTATATTATCTGATGGGATTTTCTCGAAAATATTATGCAGATATATTTTCTATTATGCACTCTAGCGAGAAAATTGTTTGTACACTGACTTTCTGTTTGTTTCTTTAATGTTCGGAATTATTTGTTTTTTATTTGTAAATGTATTGCTGTATTAGTCCATTTACTAAACAAAATAGCGAGGATATTGCGACAAGATTCTTTCTGTTTAATGATTAGTTACAGAGATTTTCATCATGTATACTTTTGAATTATTGAATGAAATGACACAGTGAATCGCTACAAGACAATATATATTCATATGTTTTTTGTATTGCTTATATCTTCTAACGTCCATGTATGTGCTTGTTTGTTTGTTTTTGTCGTTATAAAACGATAGTGCAATAAATGTATTTAATATTTATTATTTAATATTATGTAGGAAACATGATCATGTAACTTTGGTCTGATTTGCTACAAAGAATTCTAAGAATCATCACATAGGATAGTCGTTGTTTTCTGGTTAAAATAGCAAATGAATTTTACAGAACATACAAACGTCAGCGGCAATTGAAGCTTTGGTTTCAATCAAAGGATTATTCCTACATGATCCAAAATGTTTGCATCCAAACAAATTCCGTGTGTCAGGTATATAGGCTAAAGATATATTAAGGTTTTCACTTGGCAATAGTAGATTTTGGCTGCCTATTCGAGTTGCCGCACCATTCAATAAGAATCAAAGACGCCGGGATTTTACAAGATAACGTACAAGTTAATAACATGTTTTTATGATAACATTACGCTACTTTCTATTACTTTTTAATAAGGTAATTTATTAAAATATAGTATAAATATTTGAATATAAAATACTAAATAAAAGAAGTAATAACTCATGTTAAAGGTGATAACGTGAAATTCAAACACATTATTGTGTATTGATAAAAGTGGGCCATACACACGTGGTTCGAAAACCTAACACTAGGTACACCATCTTGCAAAAAGTTGCAGATTTTCTCAAAAGGCGTTATAGAATAAACGATATACAGTGTATTCTTGATGAGATGTATTTCCAAAATTTAGACAAACATTAGAATCGAATAAACAAATGAAACCATGAAATCTACCAAAATATTGAAATGAAATGTGGTCATGATGATCTTATATCGCTCACCTGGGTCAAGAGAGTACATCATTTCATGGTAGCGGATGTATATAAATGCTATATACTAAGTAATAAGCTTACAGATAAGATGATTTTTGAAATTATTTTTCCTATTGAAATGGCCCGGTTGACTCCCCAAAGGCGTGTTTTGGGCAAACTTGGTAAAGGACACCTAGACATTGGACATGCTAAATGTGGAGGGTCTTTCAGCTTTAGACAAAAAAAAATATTTTTAAAAAATACTCTATGAATAAAATGACCGATAGGCGATCACTTTTAATGAACGGTAGTGGAAATGAATGCTACCGTCCAAGCCCTCTTACCCTGGTTTGCGCAGAATGCAACATTTTCAAGTTACAAGTACCAAATACAATTAAGAGACATCCACATGTGTTTCTTCGACGTGGCACATGGACCTTAAGTGATATAAAAAGTTCAGTTGCGCCCAAAAGCGGCGTATGGTCCCAAGTTCATATGATTGGATTTAGAACGAAAAAATCCGACTTTGATCCAAGGGACATGGTTTGTTAAAACTTGGAAGAGGACACCTACACAATATTACTTGGAACATATCTAGGTTTTAGGCTTTGAACTTTTTTACCTGAATGTATTTTAAGTATTGTTACCTGCACCTGTCTATGTAAAGCAAGCAAACTCCTAGTCGGTGCCGATCTTTATTCCAAATGAAAGGGAATTGATACACAATGGTACATGATAAATATATGATATTTAGGCTTTCGGGATATTTAACATGTGTCCTATATAAGTCTAGGTCCCCAGCAGGGGTTTGACTATATGGAAGATAGAAAGATAAGCCTGGATAAAAATAAGTGAACATATGGGCATGATTTGAGCAGTCTTGGCAGAGGATCACTAGACAATCCTGCATACCAGTTGTTTAAGCTTTTGACATTGCAATACTTTAACGGTTTTCTTATATAAAACAGGTATTTAAAACAAGCGTGCGCCTTGGTAGGGCCAAGTTGACCATATGCGCAAAATTTTATAAAGTTTCTGGAAGACTACTAGACAATGTCATATATCAAATATCTAAGCTCTGGGTCATATGGATTTTGAGAAAATTGATTTTTTTTAATGTTCGTTTGATTCCCATGGCACAGAAAAGTTTACATGGAATGCATTTTTGAACAAATAGTCATCCAAGCATTATCTAGATCATGTGTCATCAACTTGCACAAGATGGTGTCAAAGAAGATGTTTAAGCAAAATATTGATTCAGGACACAAAACTACGGACGCAGATAAGCTGAAGATAGGCTGCTGTGATTAATACCGTTTTAATGTCGGTTGTAGTGAATTTAGTGCCACTTGTATTTCATTTCTGTGATTGCTGGACATAACTCTAACATGTGATTTGTCCTGGACTCTGATAATCATATTTCAATAATTTAAGAATCATCTATCTGTTTATAAGGACAAGTTAAATAAAACGAGAGAGATTTAATGCACAGAAATATCGGCACAATTCTGGCAGCATAGAAACCAAGCACGCAAACATATTATGATCATGTTTGAAAAGTAGGATTAATTAAAATTCTGAATTGCCAAAAAAAAAATCGATGACGTATGATTTCAACACAGTATATCCTTTTATTATATGCTCGTTCCTATTCCCCGTAAAGTTACACTGGTACCGGAAACGTCAATATTTTTCCTTATGTTTTCTTTCATTCTATCCAGACAAACATAAATAATTTACCATCTAACTCAAGTAACCTTTGTATAATAAACAACACACAGCAAACTAATTTATTTCAATTATTAAACATATTATTTACTCGTACACGATGGTATTGGGTGAAAAAAATATCCACAGTATGTGGTGTGTCCATGCACTTATGATTATACCAAAAAATCATATACAAAATGTATCAAAATTCTGTCCCAGTATACCACCCTTACTCACTTAACACATTCAAATCGATGGCTTCTGTATCCAGGCAAACACTGACTGTGTGGTTGTGTCCATGCACTTAACATAAGTCGAGATACAGAATTAAATAATTGAAATGTCTCAGAAACCATCCTTTCTTATCCAATAGAAACGTAAATCCTCTCACAACTTTTAAGCGATAAAAATTCGTTTATCTACAAAAGAAAAAGCAAAATACAGTATATGTATACATTGAATCTATTAAACCACAAATTAGTAAAAGTTATCAGTATTTTTACTCAACAAATAATGAATTCTAATTTTAGGCAAAGTATGAAACAAATAGTGAATTAATACTGTCAAGTAATCCGTATGTGAGAGAATATAAACATAGCCCTTGAACTTATCAAATAATATGGAGAGTAAAGATATATTTACTTAAGTTTATGTTATTATCAATGCATTGATATTTATGAAAACTCATTCTCTTTAAACAAATGCGAGATATAACAAAAATGATAAAGAATTAAACGTATGTGTGGACAGGAGGGAAATCAATAGAACAAAACCGTTTGTCAGTTGAACCTCGAATAACCAGTTTCCGCCTATTCTGTGCCTCATATAAGCACAGGTCAGGTAAGTAAATTTATCCTACTTTCCTTATAAGGAAAAATAATGAACTAAAACTAGAACGACAGTAAATACATTTACGTTTTCTTTAATTCCATTCAGACAAACGTAAATAATTTACTATCTAACTCAAGTAACCGTTGTATAATAAACAACAAACAAAAGATAGGAGTGGTCAACAGGCAAACTAATTTATCGAACGGAAAAGAACGAGGCGTATTATATTTATTAAATGTAAAATAGGAGAAGAAAAGAAAATACAGCATTGTTTATAACCTGAAGAAATTTTTATAAATCGAGATTTAAAGATACAGACTGTTTTAGCTCAGTACTTTATCTGATATAACCATCCTTAGCAATGTCAGTTTTCCACCGGCCATGTTTTTGATAAGTCTATCAGGGACGCATTTATCAGCTGTACAAGTAGCCACTCTCGATCTCAATGAATGTAACCCAAACTTCGATTTGTCAAGACCTATTTTGCATATTATCTAAAAGTATTTCTCTTGCTCTTGAATATGATATATGATTTCCCTCTCATAACTTGTAAGAATTCCCTTTTTTACAAAAGGCTACTTTTCTGAACAAATATTTCTGCATTTCCTGCTAAACGTAAATATTTTTCTAATGCTTTTACAGGACATGTGGCATTGTCGGTGTTACTTATAAGAACTTTTGACCCTTTACTCAGCTGATCGGTTTTTGATTTTACGATGTTCAACTCAATGTGATTAGATTTAAAAGTAATGTGATAGCGTTTTGAGGAAACTACCTCGCTAAATCTAAGAAAACCTGAAAAACTAAAGAGTGTCATAGCCATAAACCTAGCATTCAAGATACAGCCATCCCGTTCGGAATATTTCACTATAGCGCGCAAATCCGAGCTATGCACAGGTTCTTTTGATCCACGTTCTTTCGCAAGATACCTTAATAACACGTTTTTAATGTTTATAACAAAAGTGGAAGTACAAGGATCCGGAAATCCATTCAGGTTGTGAGCCCATTTAATGCCATAGAGAATATTATTTATTACTGACTCAGAAGGGCGAAAACTCTCTAAAGATGAAAGATATAAAGCTACGTAATAATCTTTAGCAGGAACCTAAACAAGGTTGTATTTGCTACACCATGAGCAAACAATGTTTAAAATACATTTCATACGATTTAATCGTATTTTGCGACTTTGCATTGTATGACAACCTTTTTAAATTCTTAAATAAATTCTTGTAATGTATCTATCTCTCTCCTGATGCTTACTTTAAAAAGTATAAAAATATTCATAAACAGTATGAAAAACAATATGAACATAAACCGCAAAACAACTTTAAAGAAAATAGCATAAAAAGAGTTTTATTGTTGAAGGAGCGGTTATCTTATATTTTAGTTTCTGGCATTGTATTTAAAGCGCGGCTAACTACAGCTTACATATCCTGACTCTGTATAAAATAACACAGCCGTAATCCAAAAAGTGACTTCCGTTTTATATTCTGACACTATTTTCAACGGCCACAGTAATAAAGTGACTTCCGTTTCTATTACATACCATTATAATAATAACATCTCTGAAAAAGTTTAAAAAAACTACTTCCTGCTAAAATTTAAACTGTATCAATATCACTGCCACGGTTAAAAACCGACTTCCGCTTCTATATTCTGGCACTTAACTGCTACCTCTGACATAGTTAGAACTTAATTCTACTTAGATTTCTGAAATTATATCAATATCACGGCCACAGTTTAAAATTTACTTCCGTCTTAGAATCTAGACACTATCTCCATTTCGCAGCCACAGTATAAACTGACTTCCGCTAATATTTCTTGGCAATTTAAAACATATGTGACATAACTAAATACTAAATTATGCTAAAATTTATGAACCTATGTTCATTTCGCAACCCAAATTGAAAACTGACCCCTGTTTTAACTCGTTGCGTTGTATTAACATCGCGGCCACAGTTAAACACTGACCGCCGTTTTTATTTTTTCTTCACTCAAACAAAATCAACATTTATATAAATTTATATATGTCGCTTAACGGCGATATATCCAATAAAGTAGAGGCAATGATAAATCTGTGTCAATATATTCATTAAAATGGAATCGAAAATGTATCTGATAGAAAAAGTTTATAGAATCTAGATATTCCATAAATCACTGTGAAAACAAAGCTACATATGCAATCTGAACGCGTACACTGTATGTCAATAACAGTTAATTAATACGACGTGCTAAGAATTTACCCTTGAACAGTCTTTCCGAAAGTGTCCCCTGTAACCGCAGCTGAAACACACGTCTTTCTGGGTAGCCTGCCTGGAGCCTCGAAAAAGCCAATTGGGTGTGGTGCCAGTGGATGATCCTGGGAATATTCAGGCCGTGTACGTAGCGCTTGCCTTGTTTCTCCCCATGAAATAAGAAGAACGCTTGCAAGGATTGTAAAACGATAACTCTCTAGTACTAGAAGCGGTAGTTTTAAGCCTTTTGGCCGCCTGTTTTATCCTCTTGTCATCATTGCTATCACAGCCAAGTTTAGGTTTGTTGTACTCGTTTACAGTCAACCAGTCCCCGGGGAAACTATCTGCAACCTTAATTAATTTAATCCTGTGTTTTAATTTAGCAACTACCTCTGTTATAATCTCTGTAATTTAAGGAGAATTTAACAGCCCTACTACCACTTCTAGTCTTTGAAGAATGTCCGAATTGAATTCGTATTGAATACGGTTGGATTCCTTTTTGAACTTAACTTCTTCAGCTTTCTTTACAGATCTGATATTTAAATCTTTCATGAAATCTTTAAGCTGTGTTTGAAGGTAAGTCCGAAATAAATCAAAAGCTTCAAAAGCGTCAGAACGACAATTATCCCCCGGGGACTTACCGTTACGGTTATGTGAAGCCTCTGCGGTGTTTGTGCATTTGCTCCCGCAATGTCTATCGTCTTTTGAAGACTCTTTCACAGCAACAAAAGCTCTCAAATGCTGAAGTTTCCGTACTCTGGCAAGGTCAACGTAGAACTGGAGTTACCCTCCAATCATGGCTGCTATCCATTATTCAAATCAATAGAACAAAACCGTTTGCCCGTTGAACTACGAATAACCTATTCCCGCTTATTCTGTCCCTTATGTAAGCACAGGTCAGGTACGTAAATTTATCATACATTCCTTACAAGGAAAATTAATGAACTAAAACAATAACGATAGTAAATACATATACGCTGACGCCTGAATCTCAATCGGGTGTGTGACGTAGTTTAGTGTGTGTTGTTGCACTATTTTTTATATTTAGTCCAATAGTGTCAATCCTTATCAAGCTATTAAACATATTTATAATATTTACATAATATTTCTAGGTGTAAATGCGTATGTAGTAAAAAGGTTATTATCTTTGCATCGGGAAATATGCACTTGTTCTTCAGCGGAAGAATATTGCGCTCCTAAAGTCGAACAATATTTCCGCTGAAGAACTCTTTCATATTTCCCGATACAAAGTGAATAACCTATGAATATGAAACAGAAGCTGCAGTTTTCCTAAAATAGCAAAATATTTTATCATAAATAGTCAATCTTATATTTTATGAATGTAATGGTACTAGGAATATGTCAATAACCCAACAACTGAACAACTGTAGTGTTTCTAATAGGAATATTATATATAAGGAGAAATAATATCGTCCCCATCATTTCCCCTTGCATTTGCGCTCCCCTGTTATATTTTTGGCATCCCCTCCCCCATTACTATGAGTTAGTTTACGTGCCCCCTTTATTTTGGCTGCCGGAGTCCTTGGGCGGTACACGATTTTTCAGTCCTACGTATAGTTGTGCGTTTGTATGCTTGTTGTATAAAGCGGTGCCGTGCAGTGTTGTTGTATCTTACTTGTCTGTTTGTCTGTGTTAGTTAGTTGTGTGT
This sequence comes from Mercenaria mercenaria, assembly GCF_021730395.1. Taxonomy (NCBI): domain Eukaryota; kingdom Metazoa; phylum Mollusca; class Bivalvia; order Venerida; family Veneridae; genus Mercenaria; species Mercenaria mercenaria. The sequence continues at coordinate 35,613 of NW_026459059.1, forward strand.
TTAGCTTTGGTACATGAATGTCTGCGTTATTAAGGTTTACGTTGCAGTGTAACCGTGGTTAAGGAACGTAGTTAGTTAGTTAGTTTGTCTGTGTTAGTTAGTTAGTCTGTTTGTCTGTGTTAGTTGTTGTGTGTTTAGCTTTGGTACATGAATGTCTGCGCTATTACGTTGCAGTGTAACCGTGGTTAAGGAACGTAGTTAGTTAGTTAGTTTGTCTGTGTTAGTTAGTTAGTCTGTTTGTCTGTGTTAGTTGTTGTGTGTTTAGCTTTGGTACATGAATGTCTGCGCTATTAAGGTTTACGTTGCAGTGTAACCGTGGTTAAGGAACGTAGCATTTTCTGTGTATATATAATTTTCATTCTATTTTCCCATTCAACCTCCTCTCCAAACCCCTTTCTAACCCTTACCACTTCCCCCCCCCCCCCCCTCTATCTATATGTTGCATAACTTTATATGCTTGATTTCTGAAGAATCTCGTTACAGCTTCATTTTGTACTTGGCATACTTTGCTAATGCATGGGTCTGATACTGTGTTTTGGTGCTCTGTGCTTCCGAGAAATATACCCTTTACCTATTATCTTTTCATGTGGTATAAAAACTAATTGATATGGTGAACGAATGTATGATTATACGGACTAGTATTGGTAAATGCGGAATAACTCTTCTTGACATTGTTCTGCGCCTTCGATTTGATTGATTCCCTTCAAAAGAACACGTCAATTGTGTTCAGAAATAAAACGATACAGATACTGTGTTTTTTGCCTTAGACAAAACAAAGTATATGACAAAATTAATGTAATATAGGTAATATTACTGTAACATGCGAAATGACTCGTTTTACTCATGTAGTGTATATCTAAGAAATTCTCCACTATCGTGAGTTTCGCCGTTGTATGTGTAACGTATTTATATTAAGCAGATTGATAGTAGTAATATAGTTTCAAAATATATTCCTTATTGGGTACCTTACTTTAAAAGTATTGAAAATACTGAAGGGTCTAGTTGGAAAAGCCCATTAGCATAAAAATCTTTTGAAACGGCTGATAAATGAAATTAATTATTTGAATGTTTTATCTATTTTTTTTAAATACAAATGTTCGTGCTGAAAGTGTTAAGAACTTAGTGACACGTTCAGATCATAATTGGAGTTACTTGATACGGTCACAGCTTTTTTAGCTCACCTGAGCACGAAGTGCTCAAAGGTGAGCTTTTGTGATCACCCTGTGTCAGTCGTCAGTCGTCCGTCGTCAACAATTTGACTGTAAACACTCTAGAGGTCACAATTTTGGCCCAAACTTAATAAGCTTTGTCAAAATGTTACCCTTAATAAAATCTTGAACAAGTTCGATGTTGGGTCATCTGGGGTCATAAACTAAGTCACCAGGTCAAATCAAAGGAAAAGCTTGTTAACACTCTAGAAGTCATATTTTTCGCCCAATCTTAATGGAACTTGGTCAGAATGTTACCCTCAATAAAATCTTAGACGAGTTTGATATTGGATTATCTGGGGTCAAAAACTAGGTCACCAGATCAAATCAAATGAAAAGCTTGTTAACACTCTAGAGATCACATTTTTGGCCCAATCGTAATGAACCTTGGTCAGAATGTTATTCTCAATAAAATCTTGGACGAGTTCGATATAAGGTCATTTGGATTTAAAACTTACTTCACCAGATCAAATCAAAGGAAAAGCTTGTTAACACTCTAGAGGACACAATTTGGGCCCAATCTTAATGAAACTTGGTCAGTATGTTACTCTCAATAAAATCTTGGACGAGTTTGATATTGGATCAACCGGGGTCAAAAACTAGGTCACCAGTTCAAATCAGAGGAAAAGCTTGTTAACACTGTAGAGGCAAGATTTATGACTGACTGACCCCAGGTGTCCCTCCGTGCATTCTTTCATCACGAGTTGGCACCTGGGTAGAACCACTAACCTTCCGTAAGCCAGCTGGATGGCTTCCTCACATGAAGAATTAAACGCCCCCTGTGAGGCTCGAACCCAAATCGATGAGGGGCAAGTGATTTGAAGTCAGTGACCTTAAAGGCAAAGAAAATCTCCTCTATAAGTGACCCCTCCCCCCCAAATACCAGACTTTTTAATCCCCAATATGCAAGATCCTGTCTGGTCCAGTCTGATAAGGGTCCATAAAACCCCTGTAGACTTGACATGTAGCCTAATTATTGTCAGAGATCCATAAATTTTATTGCCTACTGGTAAATTGGTTATTTCCTGTGTTTTGCATTTTATTAATTGAAATGCTGTTGTTTTTTAGTCTTTTTTCAGCATGTACACGAAATCATTTTAATTGATAAGATACTAATTTTGCTTGCTCAGTCATGCTGAGTAATGTCCTGGCCAATTAAATTATAACTCTTATAGCAAAGCATTTCTCACTTTAAAATAATTATTCAGAACTTAATAAGAGAATTACAAGTTTGTTTATTCAACGATTATGATCTTTTTATCAAAAGTAACAAAATAAGAACGAAAAAAAAGGATAATTGCTGGATTTTATTAGAAATTAAAGAAGCGTTCAGTTGCATTTTTAATAGATAAAGAAGGTATATAGACAGAAGGATGTTATATATTAAAAATGCTTAATTCCTCTTGTGTTGTCTAAATAATGTTAACTTTCTTTTATGTATAATAAAATCCAGCAATAAAGATATATCATTGTTCAAAATACACAATAATTTATTACTTCTAAAAGCTATGTGCCTGAATGCATTTTTTTATATTTTTGATAATAAAAAAAAAAGCAATAATGAGATGTAATTGTTAAAAAACTTACTTTATTAAAAATATGATAAAACACTGTTGTATCTTATCACTTTGTTTATTTAGCCCTAATTCAATCAAACTTTCTAAACTCGTTATAAAGGTGAGAACTGATTTGCTATAAAGGTGAGAAATATCACCTGCAATTTATTTACTGCACAGTAGCTATACAGTAGCTTATTATGATAAACAGAAGCAAGTCTACCAATGGTCCTGACTTGTGTATTGGCCCTTATCGCCAATACGCAGACCTTATCATCTCCATTGGCCACATACCAGGCATACCAGAATCAGCAATTACATGTATATATCATTAATGTTTCAAACTGGTAATACATTATTTATGTCTCCAAGTAATTATACATTATTCGTGCTTCCAAGTAGCTATACATTATTCGTGCTTATAAGCAAGTTATTTATGCTTCAAGAATGCTTACTTTGTTCATGTTTCAAACAGGTTATACATTAACCAAGCTTCCACGTAGTTATACATTAATCATGCTCGTAAGTAATTATACTTATACAAGCTTCCCAGTTGTTTTAAATTGTTCGTGCTTCAAAGTAGGTATCAAATATTCAACCTTCAAATAATTAATACATTATTCTTGTTTCCAACTAGCTATTCAGGTAGTTACATATTATTCAAGCTTCCAAGTTGTTATATATTATTCAAAGTTCCAAGTAGTTATATATCATTCAATTATACATCATTCAAACTTCCAAGTATTTATACATACCTCAAGCTTCAAAACAGTTATACATTGTTTACGCTTCCAAATAGTTTTACAATATTTATCAAAATGTTTGGGATTTGCATCCTTCTGAATACTTAAATGTAAATGAGTATAGACGAAAAATGTAAGTAAATGTCAACATGAAATAATTTAAAACAGCTACTTACATGTATCTTGTTTTACTGTAAAGTTTTAAAAGTTGTTGTCCTATTGCAAATGCATCAAAACGAAAATGTGTAACAGTTCTTTGAAAATGGTGACTTTTTAAAGGCGTTTGACTGTCCGGAAGTGGGGCCCCTATAAGCAGTCATTTTCTGGAATTCAATGTTTATATCAGTATACTGACACTTGTTTCGTAAAGTAATATACATGTTTTACATGCTGTTCAATTTTCATGTCAAACAAATTTTTCTTTCTATGATTTAGTGTTGTTTGATTTTTGTTTCTCGAGGCCTACTTCGTAACCTTAACAATACTGACATATATGTTTAATAAACATGTAGCCCATATCATGTTTACGATGTAGCAAAGTGATATACAGTTGATATAAAAGGAGTGTAGTTGTATAATATGTTACCGTCTTTTGTAATTCACACATAATCAAACAAGTTGAAAGACTAGATACATCCTGGAAATACAGACGTAAATACATTATGTAAGTTTCTTTACACACAGTCATAAGAAAACATTTATGAGTAGTACTGGCTAGCTTCATGAGTACGAGGAGTGTTCGATATGAATTGCTTATTGTCCTCTAGCTCGATATCCACGTGGGGCACGATAAAAACCAATACCTACCTGTATAGGGTTATTCAATACCTACACAACGGTGTATAAATGTACATGTTAGACTAAGTGTAAGACATAAAATTTGCCATTTGAATACACGCAATCATTGACCACTGTAGTAAAAATGGTTGGTAGAAGCGTCGACAAGAAAGATGAAATACGGGCTTACATCAAAGCTCGCTCAACACTTGGTTGTTCTTTGAAGCAGCTGATGACTGAACTTTCTACTGCTTATGGACCTTCTTGTGTGTCTTATGACACAGTTCGGCGGTGAAAAAAGAAATCTGAGTCTGGTGTAGAGTCCATCAAAAATGCACCGAAATCAGGTAGGCCAAAATCTGCATCTCATAAAGAAATCGTTTCCAAAATAAAGGAAATCATTGAAGGAGATGCCAGATTTACAGTTCGTGATATTGCACGAAAGGCATATCACTATCAACGGTTCACCTTATTTTGAAGAAGCATTTGAAAGTCAGAAAGATTTCTGCTAGATGGGTGTCACATCTGTTGACTGATGAACAAAAGAGGCAACGGGTTAAAGTGGCCAAAAAGCTGCTTCAAATGTTTCCAAAATATGACAAAAAGCAGTTTGCCAATGTCGTCACAGGTGATGAAACCTGGGTCCATTATTTTGAGCCCATCAGAAAGGTTAGCAATAAGATCTGGGCCACTAAACACAGCAAACGCCCAATAATTGCCAAACGTTCTTTGAGTGCAAAGAAGGTTTTGTATGCAATCTTCTTCTCTGGTGAAGGAGTCGCAATAAAAGTGACGGTGAAAAAGGGCAAAAGCATCAAGGGAAAGTACTACAAAGACGTAGTACTGAAGAAACTGAAAAAGTATTATCAGAAACGACGCCCTGCCACTGGTTTTAAACATGTCCGTCTTCTACATGACAATGCCCCCGCTCATACCTCCGCAATAGTTACGGCGTTTTTGAAGAAAGAAAAAGTAACTGTTTTGCCTCACCCCCTGTATTCCCCAGACCTTGCCCCATGTGATTTCTTTATGTTTCCGAAATTGAAATCATTACTTGCTGGGCGGAAATACCAGTCCCGACAGGCACTTGGATCTGCCATTCATCAGTACCTTATTACTGTGCCCAAATCAGCGTACCGTGACGCCTTCAAGAAGTGGATACATCGGCTGAAATTTTGCATTTCTAGCCACAGGGAGTACTTCGAGGGCATGAAATGAGCCCTTTTGGGCTAACTTGAAATTTGAAGTCTCCAGATAGAAATAAGCAATTCATTTCGAACATCCCTCGTATGCTCAGTCAACGGAATGTATGTAGGCATTTAGTAATGCAGAACAACTCGTTACTTAAGGTGACGAGACATCTTTAAAAGTGAGTCTCATTTTTTTCGTAATTGAGGTAAGTATTTTATTATGTACCGTAACGATGGTTGATTCAAAGTGCTTAGACGTTTCCTTTAATAGTTTTATTTTGTAAAGTATAATATGATGGAAAAATAGTATCCTCATATTCCATTAATGCTAGTTACTAATTAAAAATTATATGCTTATGTAAATATATTTAACATTTGTCAAACGAAATAACAATGTCACTACACTGTTTCCACGGATTTCCAGTAGCACTGCAAATATTTAGCTTTCAAGTATCAAATAAGGTAAATAATGTATACGATAGAACTGAAATTTCGTTAAAGCATGTTGACTTGTTTTTCAGTAATGATGTAATGTATAATTTTGGATCATATAATACTGTATTATATAATAACATTATAAATGTATAATTTTGGATCACAAAACATGATCATGAATATATAATTCTGGATTACAAAACAGCATTATAAATTTATAATTCTGGATTATAAGTCAAAATTACAGATGTATAGTTCTGGATTACAAAAAAAAAACATTTTAAATTTATATTTTTGGACTACAAAACAACATTACAAACGTATAAAAAATGTATCACGTGTAAAACAAAGGGTCAACGTTCTCTCTTTAAATTTTGTTATCTGTATTCTTTTTAAGGAAAAAAAGGAAAAACTTATATATTGGATCTGATTTTAAGGTTTAGTTAATTTCCGTTTCGATATCTTGTTGTTTTAGCAATATTATTCATTGATCACATAATATGAATTTGACATAATGTAACACGTTTTAACACATTATAGAACTTCAGTTTGATCTGTTTGTCTTGTTAAAAGTCATAGCACCGAAATGTCTATAAAATACTATGTAACATCATTGTTGCTGTTGATCTTTTCAGTGTCAGCACTATCCAAACAGTCAATTTATCAGTTTAAAATGACACGTGAATTAAATTCGCGTGAAATGACACGCTTACGTGTACGTCGCCGGTCCAATTTATACATAATTAGTATAATTAAATGTACTTGATGTTTGAATTTGGAAGTACATGTACTCGTTGGCTATATATCTTTCCGCTACTGTTTCTAATTTTTTACGGACCTACTTTGCAATGAATGACTCAGGCCATGTTTGCTGTGTTCTGTACTTTCGGGAAATCTACCATTACATTTTATTGTTTTGCATTATCAAAGATGCCTCGCGACCTTAAACAACAATAAAACATAAACAACAGCAAAGACAACAACATTTACTGCCATAAGATACATGAATCAACAAATGCTTTTATTTTGTTGTAGATCTCACCCTCAACAACTTTCTTTTATGGAACAATACATAACATGCTAAAAGTTTGATTAGATATGTATCGCTTTCATACATAAGTTATGTCAGTTAAATGTTATGGTAGCAGAATTATTAATTTGTCACTTTATATCGAACTCTAATAGACCATCTTCTTCCCAGACAGACGATGTTTCAATTGTTAACATGTTTTCTCCCGTATCTCATCGTTAAAATCACAATCAATAACTTTTATTCTTTATTCTATCAAATTGGTGCAATTCGAATGGTTGCACTTCACATCAAGACACATTATAAATGTAGATGTTATTGTAAAACTTTTTCAGGAATAAAAAAATAATTAAAATGTCAATGACATGTTTGATGTAAGACAATTATTTCTATTCTTACAAACACCCTGTTAAATCAGCTAAAACTGAGACCTAAAAGAGTTATGGTAGTGTATGACTTAAGCTTCAATGACTAATGTTATATTGCAAATTATTTCATGTTGAAACTTCTACAAAAATGAAAAGCATAACACTGTCATGTGATTTGCAGTAAAAGAATATATTGACTCTAACGGAAAATAGTCTACAGAGCATAACAAACAGAAACGACCATATTACGACAATCATTTCAATCTAGAAAAGATTTACTTAGTCATATAATATACAATACTGTTTGTCTAGGTTACTGTAATAGTTTGTTTGCTTGATTCGTGTCTAATCTCATTTATGTAGTTTCGCTCCGTTAACCAAACCGGTTGACCTGGATTCTTTATCACTACTGTTTTGTTCGCCGAGAATTCCATATAAATCAGAGGTAGTGACCGAATACCTTCAGAGTATTTACTGTTTAACTGTCACAGAGAACAAAACGCTCTCGATTCATACTATTGTGCTAACTAAGCGTACTTGCCTGTTTTAACAATTCATGTTACGTTCCGTTCTCTAAAGGAATATTATTTTCCATAAATAATATTCTGTTCCATGCGAGTCAATACAGTTAAACTACCTTGATTCGAACTCGGATCTCTTGAACAACCGGGTCGCCCGACCTCATCGCTTGGTCCCGAATTTATTCCTTCTTTATTCTATATGGTTCATTTGGTGGTCTCTGCAGCTCAATTGCAGTGGTAATAACACCTATTCAGTCGAACAGACAATTTGCCACCGGACTTGCTTATTTTCACTAATTTGTTTATTACTAATGTTGGATTTCTTTCATGAGTCTATTTATAGCCTTTGTCTACATGTGACGTCATTTAGTACTGTTCTTAAGTATGTCTGCGTACATGTCCGTGAATTAATTGTGTTTTAACGTGTTTCTATTTGATAAGATTTGTTCTGGACTATCATTTATTAAAAGTTTGCTATTCATGTCTCTCTTTTTCATGCTGTCTCACCAAATTATTCTAATTATATTAGCGTTTTTTTACAGTGTGTGTTTTTTGTCGTATCTGTGACATGTCTAAAAATAAATAGTAAAGCATATTTCTGCGTTTGTTTCTAATTTATCATCGTATCATACACTCATTTAAGTACAATATGAATATATATTTTGATGTAAGGTTTTTAAAATATCATGCCCTGGGATTCCCAAATTCAAACATGGCTGTCATTTGGATGGCTCGAACAACGGAAAAATCGAACTTATTTCCACTCGACCTTCGAGTTCAAGCCACCAAAGTTCGACTTTACTTCAGTTTCAGTCTCGATCCCAAATTGGCTATATATTTTCAAATACCATCGTATTTGCATTTGCAAAATGCCTGAAGTTTGAAATCTACCGGACTTGGGACTTTGTGTTTTTGAAAAAGTGTCATAATTATGCTTTCGGTTAGGTCTAACATTGTAAGGTACCTCAAAAAGGGTGTAAGACATAACCATATGCAACACTATTTTTACTATTCAAATTAGCATTTTCTGTCATCTATTGAACTATATCATACATTGAAATATTATATATCAAAAGTGCATAGATACGTAATCGATTAATTGTTCTTTAACTGATATTCTATATCACCATGATATCTATCGAGATAATGTATACACTACGAATATAAATGTTCCTATTTGCTGTAGTTATCATAAAAACATTTACGTTCGAGTCGATATTGTGATATGTAATCATACGGTCTTAAAATGCAAACGATTATAATATCAAAGCACTGAGAGTACTGATGGGGCGGTGCATTTCAGCTGTTTTTTGTAACATTCTTAGATGAAAGTCAAATATTGAGATAGGAACCTGTGGTTTGCGCAAGAGACTTCGTATGACTGAGGATGACATTCATGCCAAATATAAGATAGATTGCATGATAAAATGTGAAACACCACATTTTATCAATTATATTCAAAGAGTTTATTAAATTCAATGTGGAGAGTCACAAATGTAAGATGAATTCTTTTTATCACATGTTAGCCTTTCTTGTCGAAACACCAAATATTCGACTTTCTTCTGCTATATAAACAAGTCAATTTGACCGACGTCGCCTATACTATAAATAACGTCAATGTCAAAGTTTTATTACAATAGTGTAGTATCATTTTTATTTAATGGCTGTATTACACTCCTGCAACGTCAAATATGTAATAAATAGAGAATATTAGGTTACTGTTATATAAATTTAAATTTATTAAGTGAGTCAGAGAAAATATAAACAAGAGGGCCATGAAGGCCCTGTATCGCTCACCTGAGCTATTGACCTAAAGATCATCAAAATTAACATTCTGACCAAGTTTTATTAAGATATGGTCATAAATGTGGTCCCTAAAGTGTAAACTAGCTTTTCCTTTGATTTGACCCGGGGACTCAGTTTCTGACCCGACATGACCCAAGTTCGAGCTTGACCTAAAGATCATCAAGATTAACATTCCGACCAAGTTTCATGAAGATACAGTCATAAATGTGGCCTCAACAAGCTTTTCCTTTGATTTGACCTAGTGACCTAGTTTTTTACCCCACCTGACCCAAATTTGCACTTGAAATAAAGATCATCAAAATAATATTCTGACTAAGTTTCATTAAGATATCGTCATAAATGTGGCCTCTAAAGTGTAATTTAGCTTTTCCTTTGATTTGACCTGGTGATCTAGTTTTTTATTCTAGATGACCTAGATTCAAAATGAACCTTACGATCATTAAGATCAACATTCTGACCAAGTTTCATGAAGATATAATCATAGATGTGGCCTCTACAGTGTTAACAAGCTTTTCCTTTAATCTGAACTGTTGACCTAGTTTTGACCCAAGATAACCCAATATCAAACTCGTCAAAGAATTTATTGAGGGTAACATACGGGCCAAGTTTCATTAAGATTGGACCCAAATTGTGACCTCTGGAGCGTAAACAAGCTTTTCCTTTAATTTGAACTGATGACCTAGATTTTGACCTCAGATGACCCAATGTCAGACTCTTCCAAGATTTTATTGAGGGTTCCATTCTGACCAAATTTCATTAAGATTGGGTCAAAAATTTGACCTCTAGAGTGTTTACAAGCTTTTCCTTTGATTTGACCTGGTGACCTAGTTTTAGAGCTAAGATGACCCAATCTAGAACTCATCAAAAATTTTATTAAGGGTAACATCCTGACTAAATTTCATTGAGACTGGCTCAAAAGTGTGACCTCTAGAGTGCTAACAGTCAAATTGTTGACAACGACGACAAACGACCGACACAGGGCGATCACAAAAGCTCACGTTTGAGCACTTTGTGCTCAGGTGAGCTAAAAATGAGGCTTAAAAATCATTTTTTACTACATTCAATTTGATCTGAGTCTGCCTTGCGTATAACTCTGGATATCATAACTAAATAAGGTCTTTTATATACTGACCGTGATCATTTGAGCCACACCATGAGAAAACCAACATAGTGGCGTTGCGACCAGCATGGATCCATGCTGTTCGCTTTTAAAGCCTATTGCAATTAGAGAAACCATTAGCGAACAGCATGGATCCTGACCAGACTGCGCGGATGCGCAGGTTGGTCTGGATCCATGCTGGTCGCAAAGCCACTATGTTGGTTTTCTCATGGCGCGGCTCATTTAGTTATGGAATTGTCCTCTTTTTAAAAATCTATTTAAGATCAGCACATAAAATGCGAGTTCACTGTAAGAATATTGCAAAAAAGTAATGTCTACATATAATTTTAATATTATTCAAATGTTTTGTCAAAAGAATTTTGATACTAAACCTACAATTATAACGATTTTATGCTGAAAATTGCATTATTTCCCAGGGCTTTTCACCAGCAAATTGGGAAGAGGCCTAGGCCTTTAAAATTGGAAAATTTCTGCGCGATAACTGTCCAGATTGGGAAAAAATGCCATTTATCATACCTGTCAAGTCTGACGCTTGAATCGTGATTCTCAAGAATTCAAGGTTTGATCACGACTTAACAAATTTGGAGCATTTTCTCACGCTTTCTAAAAAAATCAGACCAAAAAATATGTGGACCACTTATTTTCTCTAATTTGCCATCTGGCATCGTTATTTTAAGACAGGATGAGACAACAATAAACAGAAAACACATGTCAAGTGTCATTTTCAATGTACTGATTACATAACAGACCTGCCGAAACTGGTTCTGGCCAGTTTTTGCTTTAACCGAAGCTTCCCGAGAGAGATTGTACCAATCAAATTGATGCGTCAATGTCCGAGCCAATTACGTAAATCATCGATACTGACTGACTGGTTACTATTTATGCTATTCCTGGACGTTGTATTGTCGGAAAAGTATTAGAACCATTCGCGCACTTGATCTTGACCGGCACTAAAAAAAACAACATGAAGCTGCCAGCAAAAAAGAAGAATTATTCGTCAAAATATAACGTTACAACGCGTGGAAACTGGAATTTCCTTGGCTTAGAAAAGCAGACAACGGACATAGTTTTGCTTTCTGCAAGCTATGTAGGAAGTAAGTTGTATGCAAAACCGTTTTTCCAGTGCAGGTTCAAACCGAAAGTACATTTTAAATCGAAAGTAGAATATGTAGATCAGTGAGACGTTTTTGTATTAAACATTTAGGTTCATAGATACATTTTATATCACGGCTGTAATAAAAACTCAAAACAGTTTCAGTGACAAAATCACAATATTTTTTATTTGTTTTTTAGAAAACTAAATTTTCTTGTAGATCTGTCATGAAATAAAATAAAACAAAAAAAGTCATGTGTTTTCCATATAGAATGTGTTAAAGCAAGGCAAAAAAGGGTGGACCTGAAATTCATATTACTGGCCTCAGAAAGCACCAGAATGCCTATTTTCATGTATATCTTTAAAACAATTCTTGGGGGAGATCCCCCAAACTCCCCCAGAGGGAGGGGATCTCCCCCTCCCACAACCACCCCCCCCCCTCCCTTGTCGCGATCGCACAAATCTCACTCTGTCATATTTTGGAAACTTGACAGGTATGCATTTATGGAAAGATGTTGTTAGTGTAAAAAAAAAAGTAATAAATATTTTAGATTCAAATTTAATTTTTACTGTTTTAGATTAGACTATACAGCACTTTTCAGACTTCCAAGTTTCACAAATCTAATCACAGGCCGTGTTTTTGGTGTTATTATTACCGGTACCCTCGAATTTACGCTTATTTACTACACAGTCGAACCATGACCTCTGATTTCTTTTGATATTGCCACGCATTTGATTGATGTATACATGTAGTAATATTTCCTAGCTGTCATATGACATTTTGTTGGGAGAATAATCAACCCTAGGTAAACAGAAAGATGAATTAAATTTATCTCCCATGAAGCACTGACTAAAATCTAAAATCTGGGACACAGAACATAAGGGATTAGGCTGGTAATGCGCAACACACAGTACTTTGCGATATAGTAGGACAAAAAATCGATACCCGACAACCGCTTCCCCGATAAAACTAAAATGTAAACAAAATGAAACCATTTGTTGGTTTGATTTTGGGAAATATTATCTTGCATTTTGAGAAGTTTCTCTGCCGTTTTTTGGAAAATCCTTGATTAAAATAGAAACGGCTTAGTTAAAAATAGACACCAACAATACCAAATACACAATTTTAAATGTGTTCATGGAAAATATTGATTTATTTGTATACAAATCTGTTGTATATTCTATTTATAGAACTGATTAGAAAAGATCGGATGGACAGATGCTGAGCGTCCATGTTTTTCGTTAACAGTGATGTTTTTCTAAAGGCTTATATTTCTAAATTCTAACATGGCTCGAATTGATTTCCAGTTAAACAAAGAAGAAAATCAAACGCAATATATCCTGCGATAAACAACGGTTGATGCACGGACCGGTAATAGAGCATTATGACGTCAATTTTGACGTCATGTAGCCGCCTGACGTCCAATACATTACTCCTCGCGTAAATGAATTCCAGCATAATATTTATTGAAATATATTAACGTGCATGTCAGAATGAAAACAAAAAAATATTGATATCATTTGTGATTTAACAAATAATCAAGGCCTTCTTGTGATTTATCGTCTAATTTACCACGGTTCATCGTTCAGATGCTTCAGTATTTAACCAATTCAATTCCATCGCATCTGAACTCTGAACCGTGGTAAATTAGACGATAAACAATGCGAAGGCCTTGATTATTTGTTAAATCACAAATGATATCAATAATTTTTGATCAGTAGAAAGGATATAAAATAAGCATGTATTGATCACTTTTAATTATTATTTTGAAATGAAACGGACTAATTATGAACGCTTAATAACTTACGGTGTTTTCGTAAAAGTTGAGGGCATCTACGGCGCTATTAATTAAAAATTCTAATCCCATACACAAACAATGTAAAATTATTTTTTTGCCCACCACCAGATAAACAGGTGTTGATGCGTGACGTCAGGGTGATCTATCCTATTTGATAAGGAAAAAACTTTGGCCACAAACAACAGTTGATTTCTTTCTTAATTAAGATTTAATTCGACATGGAAAAGGTTGTGAAACCAAAAATCGGTCATGTGGTTTACGGAATACTAAGTTATTATCGATTCCAGAAATGGCAAATCGACGGGAAAACAGTTAATTGGAGTGGTATTTGTTGCACAAACATTTTGTTTTTCAGTGTTCACTAATAGAACGAGGTCCAATTGATTGGATACCAATTTGTAAAAATGTGCGTTTTGTAATATTATTAAACCGAATGCGACTGGAGTCGTACACCTGTTGACTTCAAGGAAAATCTTGCTTTGACGATGGAATTTAATGCTCGTTCATGATCATCATCAAAGACATTTGACTACAGTACCTTTCATAGAAATCTGAAGATTAATACGTCAAACCGTTATCTATCTATTTATACTGCATTACCCCTCTTTATGAGTATTATGTGCAGCTGCGCGCCTGTACAAGAAATTTAAAAGTAGAATGGACAGTAGAATACACAAATAGCTGAACAGCTAAATTATTGAATAGAGCCCTTGAAATAAATCAAAAATATTATTAAATAAGAGCTGAAAAACAAACGCTTACCTTGTTTAGCTTTGTGCCCGACCTCTCTGTTCTGCTTAACATTCTTGAATAATTTTGATTTGCTGCCATGCAAAATTTTGTCCGAAGTTCAGTTGAGTTGCATACCGAATTACCCATCTTCACCAAGCAAACGAATGACGTGACTTATACACACGCCATAACGCCGCTCGACAGAACAAATAGGCAACCCGTATCCTCGATGATTTTATTCAATAACACTCCATTCCAGATGCAATATATTCCTAGATTGAATTGTAGAAACCTAAAATCCTGAACAAATGCTAACATGAGTCACTTTTCGTTTCCTCAAGCGTTTCCGTTATAAAAACTTTTATGTAGTAATTGCAAATACGGTATGCATACATAATACATTTGTACCATGGTCTCACGAACCTAATAAAAGTCCAGTTTATAATAATAATCGCATAGATATGTTTTTTTGCAGTTATTCGAAAGAACAAGATGGCGTCGTTTTAAGAAAAAAATAATAAAAAATTAGTCCGCCAAGCTACAAGTCACTGACATGTATATATTTTTAGACAATTCAGATTAAAACCAAGTAGGGTTTTCCATCATGACGTCAGAGTGTAAAAATAGTCTGGCTTACCTGCCCCTCCACTGTCGTACTAAAATACATAGTACGACGGGAACCAGACTATAGTCTAAAATAGCCGTAATATAGGTCATATTCATCCGCTTTGTTTTAGGTGCTCTTCTTTATGAGAGGATGTAGAAAGTGGATGCGCTTTGCCGTTTTGCACTAAGAAGTGACGGGCTTTCATTTTCCTGTCTTAATTCCATTGGAGGCGGAGCTTACGCACCGCCCCAATAATGCTTATCTTTGATATGTTTTATAAATTGAGGCTGCTCTATTAAGGATGGTTGAATGCTATTAATAATTTATCACAAATTAATAATATTTTTGTGAATGTTGCATTTTTATATTTTCAAGATTGGAGAAAGTGTATTATCTGTCTTTCCTCAAAAATACCTTGCTGTTGGAATGCATTCTGCTGGAGAAAAAGTCAAAGTTATACTTGATGCAAAAATGCCAATGATGTGAATGAAATGCCAACTGTCTACGGAGTTTCAGAACAATTAGCCACAAGAATAAGTATAGACATTTATATACAGCCATGATCTAGGTTACGATGATATGAACATGTTTAGTGTATATACATAAAACCACAAATGTTGTGCTACTGTGTATATGAACTTAGTTTGTACAAGATGCTTGTGAATATTTTCATTACTAAAGGAAAGGTCGTGTATAATGTACTTAGTAGTACACGAATATAGTGTGTGGTTTTCTCTACTTTCCTGCAACAAATGCTGGCTTGTGCTTCAGTGTCTGTTGTTTTCGTTTTACATGTATATATAATAGGTTCAGTGTCATCCCTAATGATTTGTACTAAACAATAAAAATATCATTAAGGCCTTCGAGTAGTTTGCCGTTTGATTTAGTCGCGAGATTCAGAGGGTTAATAAAAACATATCGAAACATCTGAACGATGAACTGTGGTAATTTAAACGGCAAAGAAGAAGACGATCTTGATTGTTTTCATTTTTACATGTTTCTTTAAATATTTTGACAAACAATATTCTCTTCATTTATCAAAAAAGTTATGAATCAGATGTCATGCGGCAATTTTACATCATGATTTGCCATAATTTTTGATATTACCGTTGTTTATTGCAGAAAGAAAAAAACTTGAGTGTCTTCTTTGTTAAACTCGCATTCTACTTGGTGCATTTAAACACATGACTAACAAGTGTGTTTCTGAAATACGTAAGATCAGTCATATGCTCACTCGTAAGATATTTGTAGCATTGCTTGACACACAGGCTATATAGAAATGTTGACAAGTGAGGTATATATCTAAAGATTATTTCAGTTGATCTGTAAGAAACAAAGGCTAAGTTAATAGTTAACAAAAGGTGTGGTATATATTCTTATGTTTATAATAATGTAACTAGACGAAAGCTGTGTTTAAAGAGTTTGCAATGTCTGATTAATTTTCTTGATGTTTGATATTGCTTGCAAATATCTTTTGTTTCATACAGAAAGATTCTAGAAGGTAAATGTAAATGTAAATACAAAATCTAATATTTCTTTTTCCTTTTTCTTTGTTAGCCATAGTACTTGGGAGCTCGTATCATTTCCGATCTAAATGTAAGTTCATTCGATACAAATTTGGTATTAAAATGTCCTCTTACTACAAAAGATTTGAAACAGAAACATTAACTTGTTTAAAAGTATATTTAACTGTTGTCGAAATTTGCAATTTACTGCACACTTCCATTTCTTGCTATATTCACGTTGACGTGAATTTGTCTTTTGACTGTTTACACTGATCAATAGTGACTGTTGGTTCTAAAATATAAACTTTGACATAATGGAAGTCAATACTTTTACGTTAATCAAAATTCAGTTTCATTTTTATCAAGTGTGCATTTTTTCATTACTATATGTGCATAATGTTGATATGAAGTTATAAAATTAAATTATTCCTAACTCAAATTTAAATATTTGAGCCGCACAATGGGAAGACCAACACAGTGCATTTTCCAGACGAGCCTGTGCATCCACGTAGTCTGGTCAAGATCCATGCTGTTCGCTTTCAAAGCCTATTGCAAGTAGAGAAACCGTTGGTGAACAGCATGGAACCTGACAAGACTGAGAAGATGCGCAGGCTGGTCTGGATCCATGCTGGTCGCAAATGTAATATGCGGTTTTTCTCATAGTGCAGCTCATTTTATAAATTGAAATTACATTCTTTTTTATTTCTGCTGTACTTAAACGTCATTTTTAACCGCGTTTAGTATATTATCTTGTATTTCCTCGAAAAATGTCTGTAAATATTTTTGCTTTTATGCACTCTAGCGGGAAAAACTATATTTTGAATGTATTGCCGTATTAGTCTATTCACTAAACAAAATAACGAGGAAATTGAGACGGGGTTCCTCCACGTATTTTTGTTACTTTTCAAAAACAAATGACAAAATGAATCGCTGAAGGGCAATATAATATTTATATGTTTGTTGTGTTGCTTGTATTATAAATCAAATTATATAAATCTTCCAACGTCCATGTATGTACTTGTTTGTATTTCCTTATATAACGATGGTGTCATACATGCAATTTATATTTATAAACATTATGTCAATTACAAGGTTTTCAAAGAAGAACATGTCTGTTATATGTCATGATCACGAAACATTGATCTGATTTGCTACAACGAAATCTAAAAATCATCACATAGGTTGGTCGTTACTTCCTGGTCAAAAAAGCAAACGACTTTTACAGAACATACGAAGGTCAACGACAACGCTTTGGTATAAAATGTAGGGTTATTCCTACATGTACGAAAAATGTATGCATCCAAACAATTTGAAAGTCCATAAGACAGGTGTATAGGCTAAAGATATACATAGGATTTTACTTGGCATTTGGCAGATGTTTGTTGCCTATTCGAGTTGTCACGTCATCCAATAGTTCTAGCTGATGTAAAGAATCATAGACGACGCGATTTTACAAGATAATATGCATAATAATAATATCTTTGTGATAACATTTTGCTGCTACTTTCTATTATTTTTAAAAAGGTAAAGGTAAAGGTAAATTCTATTTACCGTCGCTTTGTGAAACAATTAACATAAGCTCTAACCCCCAGCAATTTGCTGGTACCCATTTACATCAGGGTCGACTGAGGCAAACGTGATAAAGTGCCTTGTCCAAGGACACACCGAAATGGGAGTAGCAAGGATTCGAACCAGGGGCCTTCACCTACGTAGGAAAGCGTCTTAGCCCTCTCGACCAAGCGTAGTACTTTACTTAATGTAGTAATAAATATTTTAATATAAG